>NC_088308.1:28247500-28547500 GCF_910592395.1 Lineus longissimus
AGTTGGGAACAACAGGAAATGTTAGTGGAATATTAGCAAGTTTAGGAAAAGACAACTTGAGGCAGAGGCTAGCTAGTAGCTCAGCATCTTGAACAATAAGATATCAACAAAACAACTCACGAGGTCAATTTTTAATTGGATGTTTATTTAACATGGTTGAGAAGATCAACATAGCACTTTTATGCAATATATATAATGTATTCATTCATACAATACGCCTTCATTGAACAGTTTACAAATATCCCTTGAATGAAAGTCATTAAGTCAATACACGCTTGACAGGGTTCATTGGAAAATGTTTTAACATCTCATACGAGCACTACGAATGGGTTCAGTTGTTAAGACATCTGCCTCAATGGGCTCAATGGACAGATTCTCCAAAGAGAACGGGATATTTGCCGGTCATTTTTAGGGAGGCAGGAATGAGGCAGTAATGAGGCAGTTTTAACAGAAAAATTTGAATGTGTATGCTGCAATGGAAGCAGGTCTATAGGCGAGGATAGCTGTGAAGTCAGAGAATAAGGCTTAAGCTGCAAAGTGCCAACAAAATATTCATGAATTAGTATTTCAAAAGCAATGCTTCTATATAGAGCTGTCCAGGCAAAACAGTGAAGAAAGTACACTGTACATCCATGTTTCATGAGAAGTGGACACACACACACACATAGGGGCAATGTGTATGTCACAATCATATCTAAACTACCTGGGCAGCAGCACTATTTCTTACATAGTGGTCATCTTGAAAAGTGCCTCCCAGAACATGATCTACTTTTCCAGGTTCCTGTGTCTGAACAAAGTAATGCAACCTTTGTAGTTTTCTAACAAGTGTATGAGACAAGGCTCACTAACTGCTGTATATCTGCTATCATAATTAACCAGAAGAAACATCAACACATTTCGCTGACTTTCTCTTTTTGTGTCTGAAAATTCGTTAATGTTTTGTCAGTAAAGAGGATTAGTATTTCAAGTTCAACCGAATGACGGGACACGTTTTACCCACATGTCTGGCTCTAGGGTGAACTGAAACCCAAAGCGGCCCACAATCTAAGTATAGAAGACAAGGGGAAAGTTATGGCGCTCGCTCAACGCTAGGAAAATCTTGAAAAGCAATGGTTGTCCATACAGACCCAATACTGATCACCATTCACTGCTTCGGCCAATTAAAGGCCAGGTCCATTTGTTTTCAATATTCAGGAATCAACATGGCGCCAGATAATTAGGCAAGCCAGACAGATGAAACTTGGCATGAAGACAGTTTTCATATAAGAGTAAACAACACCACTGATAACTTTATGTTTGGTGACTGTTATTGAAAAACTCAAAAATGACCTGGCCTTTAAGAATGTTTACAATAAATACACATGACTTGATTTGAAGAAAACCCCGCGAGGGGACATATTCTATGACAACTTGAGTCTTTGATTAAACAGTTACCCAGTGTTGCTGTTACAGTTCCAAAAGCACATACCAGCACGTGTACATCCCATAACTACACTTGAGTAGGAGCAAAAAATATGTCCTAGAGACGGAATCCTAACCTATATTTTCTAGCAAATGATAGATTTCTTATCAACAATATACATCAATTACTATATATCAATTAATGACTTTATATATATATATATATATAATATTTATGTATACTTTGTATTCACATCACCACATTTATGACTAGAGTTAAGAAATATAGCGTTTGATCAAGATATACATTGGCAACCTCAATATGAGTTTAATTGTTCAAAAAATATAAAAATGAGTGATGGTTGCCTTTCAGGTGGCCCACACACAGGGATTCGACTGTGGCATTTGGGTCAAATGAATCGATACCAAACTGGAGATATTGGTAGTATGGGCACAATGACAGTTCCACCCAAGCCGTGTTAGGTGATACAACCTATACCCACAGTGACGTGTCAACTCTTCTTATACAACACTATTCATCGAAATGTGATTTTTACCGCTTTCATATTTTGCACCAACCCGAGCGGTTATGGCCGACTAAATACCATAACCTCTGCCGTCAAAATGAGGCACAGTGATGCGTAGTGTATTATTCACTGTAAACGGTGGTTTATTGTTATCAAGGTGTTTTAGAATAGAATTCCAAGCGAAGACTTTCTGTTGACTGGCACAGATCTCAATAGCATCTCAAATTTAGAAATATGACAGTCAACCACATTTTGTCATCCACTTTGGAGCACAGGATCCATATTGGACTTGAGGCAGCAGAGAAATCATGTCAGCTGCTAGAGAGCATGAGGTTCTAATAGGGATTCTCTGCTTTCATGACCACCACAGCCAAACCTGAGCATGGGGTCCCTGAGCATGATGTGTCATGATAAACAATATACTGTCTTCTGTTACATCTTGTAAGACTAAGCTGGGATCATATTGCAAGTTATAAAGCAAGAGTAGCTAGTCTAGTCTTTCTGCTAGGGGTGAACAACTAACACTGACCACCAGTGTATTCTAGTTGGTCATTCAATAGGAGAAATAGCATTATTTCAGGCCTTGTCTTGATGTTATCTTACCATCACCATTAAAAGTATTTATCAGTTCCGATTAAGAATCTAGATACAGCCAATATGCTTGCAAATTCATGCGAACAGGCAAATTATCATGAAATAGCTCGACCATTTAGAGGCAATAAATAAGAACCTTTCGGGAGGAACCAGATAACCAAATATTAACATCAACAATTCCAAGTTAGGCATAAGAATGCAGTGAGAGTTGGTGCTGAGTGAATTCCCTGATTGTGCCTTTGGAAGATAATGAACTCATAGCTAACACAAACGAAGTTTAATAATAAACACAACACATGTGTAAGTTAGAGAAACAATACTAGATGGTTGAAGAGTTTGATCACAAAATGGGCAGACTGACAGGAAAGTTTGAATCACAAGGAACTCCCTGCAATGGCATGGTGCTGTTTTCACAACAGTACATGCTTTATATGCAGTGGTTTACAAGGGCATTAGTCGCTAACATGGCTGTAATAGTTCCCAATCTGCGACTGAAATATTCTTCAAAAAGATTCATCATGACGTTCCATTAATATTTCATGAGCAAACTCTTCAGTTGCTGCCCGAGTTTCATGGAGAGATCTGATTGGTGTGTAGGAAGATATCAACAACTGCAAAACAATAACAATGAAAGACCAACTGTGAAGGATTAACAGAAATGTCAAGGGCAAGAAGCCAGAACTGAGGCCAAGTACAAAACACTCTCACGATAACTGTTGATCAGTTACGCAGCACTAGCAATGGGCATTGAGGCTCATTCTGCAGTTTAGATTCTCAAATTGTCTGATTTAAAAACAATCAAAGCGAGAAAACAAGATAAAAGAATGAAAGCCAATAAATAACAGCAACTAAATGTATAACCTAAGTAACACAACGGAATCAGCAGAAGGCTTTTGCCCAACTTGCTTAGGCCTAGGAAGAGCAAGAAAGCCTGGCTAAATATATCAAGATAATTGAAATTGGCAGATGTGATTGACCTGAACTGCAGGAAAATAGGACAGGTTCCATGTAATATGACAATGGGTTGCGTATGAAGTGAATGTAGTTGTTACAGGCACTTATGATGATGTGATGATGGTGATGGTGTGGATGGTGGCAAAGATGGTGATGGGATGAAAATGATGACGATGACGATGATGATGACGATGATGAAGCTAAGATATGTCTTGCCTGTGCCCAATGACTAACATTATGCGAGTTTCTTTTGTGAAATATGATCAGAACTACTGATATGATGTCATGACGGTAATTAGGAATGGAGACTGCAGCAGTAGCACTGGTGATGATGGTGATGATGATGATGACGGTGACGGTGACGGTGATCAGAATGACGCATGAGGATGATCTATGATTTAGGTATGATGATGACAATGGCTTCGGTCTGCTGACACATGCAGGAGGAACACACCTTGTTAAGCCTGAAGCAATTTCATAAGATATGATCAAATTCAACAAATGTCATGAACATTTTCAATCACAGTTCAAGGTACCACATCTGCCCAGTTCAATTATTGCATGTTTGCAAAGAAGACACATTCATCCACTTGCGAAAACAATATTGACAGGAACTAACCCAACAATAGGACCTCCTGATCAGTTCATTTCTCATTAGCAAGTCAGGGGATACAGAATTTGACACTTTTGTTTCATAACATAACCAAAACTAACGCTAAATCCTGCGTTTGGAAATCCTGGAATGAGAGGAGAGAGTTGCACAGGCCTTGCATCAAGACAAAATGCAAGTGTTATACATAGCACTGAATGCATCAATGATACTTAATTAATCTCCTAGAATTATCCAAGTTAACCAATCACATAGTTTGAAGCACGTCAACATATTTGATAGGAGATGATACGGTGAGAATGGTTTCAACACAGGCAGTGGATATGCAAATCTAAGTAGTAATACCATCATTTTTGCTTTTCACATCAAATTTGGCAGAGTCACCCAATCGGGGTATTCTTTATAATAATACAGTGCTGTCTAGTACAACTTAGAAGAAGGGTAGACTATTTGAGTTTTGCCCAAGCAACATCAAGGGCAGTGAACTTTCTATATGAACACCTCCATTACGACTGCACAGCTTCACAACTACTGAGAGAGATCGATATATACATCACATATAACATTGAAATTTGTTCAAAATTACACCTAATTGAAGTAAAAGAATGAGATGCTGTTCGTATGTATGAGTTGTTAATGAGAACCAGAGGACCTACAACTCAAGTCAGAGTTGGTCCATGGCAATGTATGTACAATTAACATGACTGTGAACACTTAAGACATGTACACGTGACACATGTGCATGTGACACATGTACACGTGACACATGTACACGTGACACATGTGCATGTGACATACTGTATGTACACAAGATATACATGTGGATCAAGCTCTGACATATGGTCTACATGACATTGTAATGGTCGACATGCTACTCTCAAAAATGACCACATCCTTATTCTCTCCTGAGCTGGTTGACAGAACCCTCATCTTGCTGGGAAAAGCCCCACAGAGGCAAATATTTCAATGGCACAGTTCACTAACAACGACCTGTCTTGCTGAAGAGATACAGCAGGCCAAACAGATCATTGTGCAGAAGAATTATTTTTGTAATGGTTCTAAGAAGCACATTATCTTGCCAATTTCATGGAAACAGAAACAAAAAGTCATCAAGGAAGATATGGAAGATAATCTTACTGCTTTACAAACTAGTCTCATTCTTCAGTAACATTGTAAGACTGGAATAGTGACTATCACAAACAGTGGAAGACGAAATGATAGGTGAGGTCTTCAGGCAGTTAAGACCTACAAGTAGTAAAGTAATGAATCATAAGCCCATATAGTTTGTTTTCATCCATTCAGCTAAATAAGGGTTCCATAAACCAGCAGTAAACAAAATATAAGGACGTCTGTGATTTTTCACAGTTCAGGCGTTCAGGCTTGTACCGTACCGTAACATCAGCAAAACCTTGGAAAAACAACTTCCAAACATCGATAACGCAAATTCTACTTCAGCTGTGCATAACCTGTGACCCATCTTCTTCATAACCAGTCTCTGCCTCTCCACAGCTTTTTTGAAAAGTCCACCCTCCTTCACCATTCAACGTCTGGTACACAGTCTCTCACTCAACAATGCGTGCAAACAGTAGTTGTTATTAGCGTGCAGTTCCCAGTCAAAATCTTGCCCTTGGATGGCGTTGTGGAACGTGAAAAGTTCCTCACTCTCATGGCACTTGGAGTATGATAACGGCACGTGGTGGTGCCAACTGGTGTCATATTCAGACACTTATGACAAACTCCGGGTTGACGAATGAAAAGCCGGAGAATTCGGTTTGATCAAGGTTCATGATGAAGAGTTTGTCAGTTGGGGTCAGCTTGGGGGCTTCTTGAGTGAATTCACGGTCGAAATTGCTGACGTCCTTGCGGCTTTTCTGAAATACAAGACAACAAATCTCTCAAAAGGATAGTGAACAAGAAGCATGGATTTTGGGAGTAGGTTGTACCTTGGCTTTTGGACCTGGTGTTAAGTAACATGTTTCATCTTTCCCCATCTTTTGATACATGTGTTGAAACCCATTCAAAGGATTAGCAATACTCTACTACCATCAGATTGTAGAGTGAATCCCTTAGTTTACATCAAATGATACACATATTCATTATTGCACAAGATGTAAAAGTTAGTCAGCAATCTCGTGAGGGTTGCATGCACCGTCGTCCACAAAAAGTGACAGAAAGCTTAAGAGGGATTTAGCTGGGTCTTACACAGAACTATTACAAAGCAGAGATATCAGATGGGTCTGAAGTCAGACAGCAAGTCTGACAAGAAGAATGGGTGTTCTCAGAAAGCTCTTTTACACACTTTGTTGGTTTGGGGGGGGGGGGGGTACATTACAATGTTATTGACAACTTTCAATGTTACTTTCACGTTAAAATTGATCAGGTTGTTTCTAGCTATAGCATTGCCATTAATTAGTGACATAACAAAAAGTTGAATGAATTTTGGTTTGTTATCTGAGGAACATGCTGAAATCAGATACAAATGTGATTAGTACTGTAATGTTGGAGGAAAAGGGCAGGCCGGGGTTGGTTTGAGGAGAAGTGGACAAAGCAAACCAATCAACACTTGGTATAAAAGTAAGCAGATTTACAGCTTACGCCAATCAATATCTGTCACGTTTTCTTCAACTATTTTTACATATTTTTGAGAAGAATGGGGTGCCAAAACCAGAGAGTCCATGACCTGCCCTTCCTTGCTGACACAAAATGTGGTTAGATTGGTTAGATGGTAAGCACATGAGATGAGTAAAACAACAATGAAATATTCACTGAAACAAGCAGGAACTGTGGCAAATTCCATAAGATAGCATTTCAGTGAGGCAGGAACCACATGTGACTTGGGTCATGACTATCATGGCCAGGTTCATCATTCCTAAGAATTAGAATTGTGATGTTGACTTGACCTCATGCTAATAGCCCATTCAAGGCTATTGAGGCCTATTTTGGATGAGTGTCTTATACAGGTGGATGCAAACACATCGTGATCACTTATTTCTAGATGTCAACAGGTGTCCAATGATAATGACTCCAGTGACACCTGTAGGTGGCTCTATTTGTGTTTTGGTCGAGGTGCTCCTCAGGTTTTCGCACACAGGGTAGACATGGTTCTCAAAAAACAAGTTATCATAATATATGCCACAGAGCAGCCTCCAAGTTGAACAGTGAGTGAAAGTTAATCAATAATAGAAGACTTAGTTAGAATCGTGCAGGAGGTGGAAAACTACAGTAAGCCAAATAGTGGAAGAAGTGTGCCAATAAAATGCTCTAAAATAAAGGTTACATACTACATGTGCATAACTGTTTAACCCCACGAAACGTTGGATGACCATTCACTCGAAGACAAGCCCATATTCATAATTGATGTGTGAAAAGTCGTTGAATTCATCCTTCAGCTGCCTTATGATCAGATCATCAGTGGGGGTTAGCTGAACTCGGAGATTTGTGAACATCTTATCGAAGTTTTCACCCCTTTTTGGGTCTTGCTGTTTTGGTGGGAGAGAATAGACAAATGTTGTGAATTACACAGAAAATATTCAACAAAGTCAGATGAGGAAGAAATGCAGGGGTCTACGGGATAGGAGCATTGGTTTGGTTTGCTTATTCTACTGATTATATCATATTTGGACAGTGGGTTTTATTTCTGTTGCGGGAGAATATAGGCAGTCTCGCCACAAAGAAAACTCTACTGAAACAAAACAAACTGAAAATGATAAATCTTTCCAAGCGGGGAACTACACTGTCATCAAACAAGACCGATTGTCTCAAGGACAAACCCTGGCTTTTAGCGGTCTCAATGATGTTCTGGGGGGGGGGGGGGGGTTACCACTCAACCAATCTGGGTTTGTACACTCGTGTTCCAATTTTGACCGCAAAAGGGTGCCAACACCTTCAACAGTAGTTTCCCTACAAATACTACAAAGGAAAAGGATAAACTAGGCTAAAACATGCATGGCATCCAACAGTTCATAGTATGAAAGCTAGTCAGATAGAGAGCAGGTGGAATGAAACAGAAAGAAATGCAACAATACATAAAGTGAAAGTGAAATGAGATCTATGTTTGTAATCAGCGATATACGCTTCAGTGTAAATGCCATTCCAAAATTGAGTTGGCCTTCCAAGACAATAAGTGTGGCAAGTTAGACACAACTGGGACACGTAACAGGTCAACTAACACCCTAAGAAACATTCCAGCCACATCAATGGTTTACTTGTTTATAGGGTCAATGCTGTCCTACTCACTATGTTATGCAAACAAATAATAACACTCTATCCACAAAATAAACCCACACCAATAGTTTGTACCTCAAAGCTTAACAGAACAGTGATGGCTGGCCAACAGAAACACTGCCAAGGCATGCCGAATGCACACCACCACCACAAATCACAAAATCCAGCATCATACATGCAAGACTCTTCCCTAAACAGACGTCACTCAATTCCTTCACACACTATTTGACAGGACTCACTCGACTGCCACTTCAGAACTAAAGACAGCCATACCCTACATGTTTACTTGTTGATCAGCCCAGACCTCTCACCAGGATACATCAATGATGTCAGGATATCTAGTTTTTGATATTCCTAGGCTGATAAAGAAATCAGAGGGAAGGTGCGTAACAGCACTTATATGACAGGAGTGAAGTTGAATCCGAGCAACACTTACAATCTTTGGTTTATAAGGCGGCTGCACTTGGCGACTTTCTATTCTCTCCCAGTCAATTCTCCTAAAGAACGCGTGATCCTTGATGTCCCGCTCGCCTGATGGTAAACAACCGAGACGCTTGGAGGGGTTTTTGGTCAGGAACTGAAACAAAGCAGGCATCGGTAGTAAGGATGGGCTTGAAACAAAGATACAAGCTGAAACAAACTAAACAAGTTAGAGCAGAAGGAAACAAGGCACTTGGGAAGGTACGATTTCACAACGTCAGAAATGTCCTATCATCCTTGTTGTTCAAATGAACACAGCATGATTTACAAGGTTGCTGTACCTGTACACTCTCTGGTATCTACTGATCCAAATGTTAAGGTCAGTGCTCAAGTGACTGTTGCTTCAGTACCTGTACACTCTCTGGTATCTACTGATCCAACTGTTAATGTCAGTGCTCAAGTGACTGTTGCTTCAGTACCTGTACACTCTCTGGTATCTACTGATCCAACTGTTAAGGTCAGTGCTCAAGTGACTGTTGCTTCAGTACCTGTACACTCTCTGGTATCTACTGATCCAACTGTTAAGGTCAGTTCTCAAGTGACTGTTGCTTCAGTACCTGTACACTCTCTAGTATCTATATACTGATCCAACTGTTAAGGTCAGTGCTCAAGTGACTGTTGCTTCAGTACCTGTACACTCTCTGGTATCTACTGATCCAACTGTTAAGGTCAGTGCTCAAGTGACTCAACTTTGGTTGCTTCAGTACCTGTACACTCTCTGGTATCTACTGATCCAACTGTTAAGGTCAGTGCTCAAGTGACTGTTGCTTCAGTACCTGTACACTCTCTGGTATCTACTGATCCAACTGTTAATGTCAGTGCTCAAGTGACTGTTGCTTCAGTACCTGTACACTCTCTGGTATCTACTGATCCAACTGTTAAGGTCAGTGCTCAAGTGACTGCTGCTTCAGTACCTGTACACTCTCTGGTATCTACTGATCCAACTGTTAAGGTCAGTGCTCAAGTGACTGTTGCTTCAGTACCTGTACACTCTCTGGTATCTACTGATCCAACTGTTAATGTCAGTGCTCAAGTGACTGTTGCTTCAGTACCTGTACACTCTCTGGTACCTACTGATCCAACTGTTAAGGTCAGTGCTCAAGTGACTGTTGCTTCAGTACCTGTACACTCTCTGGTACCTACTGATCCAACTGTTAAGGTCAGTGCATGCTCAAGTGACTGTTGCTTCAGTACCTGTACACTCTCTGGTATCTACTGATCCAACTTTTCAGTGCTCAAGTAACTGTTGCTTCAGTACTAATCAGCAGTCAGCACATCACTAGACATAGTCTTACTGTCGCAACACAATTTGACCAACCCCTTTACGAGTAGCCATTGCATTTCTAGATACGAACAATGTAACTTACCCCTTTACAAATGGCGACTGCTTCTCTTGACATGGCTTTAGGATATGATACATTGTGATCTGTGATGGATGTGAATAGTTCTTCTTCATCCTCTCCATCAAAGGGAGGCTGTCCAGCCAACATTTCATACAGCAGTACACCATATGCCCACCAGTCCACTGATTTACCGTATGGTTGATACAACACAATCTGAAGACAAATAAAATGGTCCAGGGACCATGTGCTCACCTCGGGTAATGAAATGCATGTCATTTGCAGTGGATATGGGGAGAACAGTTTCTGGCTAGTTTCATCAGTTTTGATTCCATTGAATAATATTCTTCTTCTCTGCTCAATGGCACAAAAGAAAATTACTGGTACGAACTAAGTATAGCACTTTGGTTATATAGTTGACTAAATTTCAGGGTTATTGAAGAGTGTACATGTCACATGGAGATAGGTTGAATAGCTGTAACTTTCATATCACAAGAGAAGTTTTGACTACACAACAATAAAGCAGATATTTTTAGAGAGCTGTCATAGTTACCTCAGGAGCAATGTAATCTGGAGTCCCGCAGAATGTCCTTGTGGTTTTTTCACCAAAGACGCCTTCTTTACACATTCCGAAGTCAGCGATCTTGATATGACCTTCCGCATCTAACATCACATTATCTAGTTTGAGATCCCTGAAAAGAATCACAAACATTACCAATCAGGAAAGCAATGCAGTAGTGATGCTACCCAATCAAACCATAACACAGTTGGTCACACAGATCACCATTTCCATAAAAAGTTGTTGGTTCAAATGATCTATATTTGTGTATAATGTAGGAAGAACTGATACACACCATTCCCACAATCCGTATTCTCACTGCTGAATCCTAGAATAGAATTCCTCTGTACTTACCTATATATCACACCTTTTTGATGTAAGTAAAACAGACCAATGGCGATTTCTGCAGCATAGAATCTGCAAGAGAACAGCAAATGACTTGAAAAACATTCACAGCATTTTGAAGTAATCAATGTGGGTCAAAGTTTTGTGGTTTTAGGTTAGTGCCGGTTTCACGTCTTGCTGTCCCATTTAACTTTAGAGGGTCTCACAGGCCTTGACACCAAAGATAGTCAACAAGACTGATGAAACATATGGTCTTGTCCTTGTGACAATAACTTTATGCAGTTAGGCTGGTGTTGCCAACTAAACTACCCGAAATCGCCTGAATGGTCTGTTTCAACTGGGCTTGTCCCGTCATCGGGTGAAACTTGACCCTTCCATGCATCATGTGCTGTCTTGGTAGAGCTAACACACTATCAATGACTGAATAGAGTAACTGCTAACATCAACAGTATAACTTACACAGCCACTGGTTCCTTAAATTTTCCCTCTTGTTGAATTCTGTACATCAAGTCTCCGCCGTTGACATACTCCATGACAAAATAAAGACGATCCTGAAAACATTCACATGTGTTTGACCTTTTACAAACAACGTCTACTCATGGGAAACTTATTCATCACAGTTCCCTCCCAAGATCATTCTCAATGCATCATGTGCTACACATTTCTCCAATGCTCAATATATCGTAACACAGCAGACAAAGTGATATGATTTCAACAATTCTCAAGTTCCCCTCTAAATAAAATTGGCCACTGCATAGAAATGAATTATTTATTAAGTAAGTCAAATTGCACTTTATTCATTGTTGTAAACCACATTATCTAATGGAAATCGCATGCCTCTGGGAGACAGACGGCTATGATTAATTGATATTGGTTTTTTATTGTGTTTACAGCGGCAGGATAGCGACAACTCTAAATATATCACATAAATGTGGCCAGTGGAGGCAGATGAGCAACAAAGTAATGTGAAATACACTGAAGAAGACCATTCAACTCAACATTCTAACTACGCCCAGCACATCCTATCCACGAGACCCCACTTGTATCACTGTATTGTGTAGAAGATTAAAGGACTCTTAGTAGATTCTTAGAACAGGTTGATCATACCAAGAACAGTAACACTGCTGCTTAATTTGATTGTACTGTGAATGGGCGGGACAGGTCACACATGTCATTGTGTGGCCTAGTGCACAGCCTCTGCCACTGTCTCTTGGAGAACGACTGATATTTTTCCGCTCCACCCAGAGGTTTCTGCAAGGACATAGGTGTTCTCAATTGTGATTAGTACTGTAGCTTATACGAGGATGATCTTTCTTACCATTGTTTGGAAACACGAGTGTAATTGGACTAAGAATGGCGGCTTCTTGGGCATGGCTAATACTCGCTTTTCAATCATTGTACACTCGACATCATCGTCCTGTATAATTACATCCTTCTTTAGGATTTTGATGGCGTATAGTTCGTCAGCCCCCTTTCTCTCTGCTAACATCACCTGCAAGACATGAACACTTTGTATTACATAGTAATCAAGAATATTTATCAATACTTAATGCTTGGAGCAAATCTAGGAAGTTGTAGAGAATATTACATGAAATCAGGAGAGAGATGGCACAGTGAGAGAGACCATTTTAATGAAGGATCATGTTGATAAGCTTCGCCATCTTTGACATATCACCATTAGTCCCCAGCGAGTTGGAATTATACTTCCAGGATCAATAGCTTTGCCAGACTCTTTCTACATATAAATCACACTTTAACCATGTACCATGTCTATGGGCATTACAGAAGACCATTAAAGACGATGTTTATCTCAAGATAGCAACATCCCACGAGCAACATACTGTGCAATCTAAAGGAAGTTGCTTCAACAAAAGGGCCGTCTGGTCTAAGATTACAGGAATGATGTATATTCAAGCTGCTGTACTGGAGCCGCTGAACTATCCACGTTTTCTCATTTCATGATTTCTTCCCCATAAGCTTCCAACTCACATCCAAGTGTTAAAGGCCATGTTGAGCCCAGCCCGGCATTACTGCATTGAGTAACACATTATTTTTTGACACAACATATCACGACCATGTCAATACAATCCAAACTTCCTCATGACAAAATAACATCAGCACCATTTTTTACAACATTGCACTTCTTTGTATCACAGCAGGCAATAGAATTACCATGGTTAGTCTGGACTGCGAGAATCTCTTCCCCGCACAAGAATTGATATGATTAGCATGATATGGAAGACAGAGAAATGTGTGGAACATTATTAGGCTGCTACGACGTCATGTTTTGCCACTCATTACCTGCTTGCATGCACAGCGTCATCGGCACAACATACAGGCTGTCCCAAAAAACAAAGACACAAGTGGTCAAATCACCAATTGCTGAGCTACATGAAACTTGATTACGATATGATGATACTGTCATACCTTTCCAAAGCTGCCTTTTCCAAGTACCATGAGGAAGTTAAAGTCACTAGCGCGGATTATGTCTTGCTTGCTCATGTTGCCTTGAATCACCTGCGGTTCTCGCTTCCTCTTCTCCTCTCTTGCCTCAAGGGTCGCAGCCTGTAAGGCAAGCACACAAACACAAATAACCTTCAACATTTTGATGTGATTTGTTGAAAACTTGAAGTAAGCAAAGGAGAAATGCTCCCATCAGAAAGAGAACAACACCAGGCAACCGATCTGAAAGAGCTAGTCAAAATACGCTTTGGTGGACTAATCTGAAATGTCATTTCTCTGTTGAACCTCCCCTCTCCCCCAATTTTCTGTTGAACAAAACTATCAACCAGAATGCAACGAAGAGTTAACTACAAAATATTTGTTTCTCAAAATAAGGTAACATCTGTTTTCTCAGAGGCAACCTTATCACCAATATCTTACCTCAAATTTACTCTTCATGTCCTCCACATTTGGTGTGACCTCGTCAGACTCCTCGGGGCATGGAATACTATAAAACTCGCCCTCCTCAGCACTAAGGAGCTTGTACCATCCATCCGCAGGTGTCTTCTGGATCTCAGAGATCCCAAAGGACAGCGAGCCCATGAAGTCATTGCGGGATGTTCGGTCCCAATCCCACACCTCAACTGATAAACGTTTGCTGAAGTCCTCCTCAGATACCTCTCTGGAAAAGAAAAGGGCACAAAATCAACCAAGATATTTTTCATATCGTTACAGAATGTATTTCAATCTCACCAATCCAGTCTCAAGTCTCTAGGAAGGAGGTATTAGTCATTTCACTTTAAATGAAACGGCCAGGGGCCATTGTGCTCACCGTATAGATATTTGGTGCTTTGTAATTCATCCAGATTAAGAAACATTGTACATGTATAGTATATAGGTCAAACCAAAGTCGGTATGACATGTGATGTATCGTTGCTTGGAGTAAGTACCATAAGAATATCATCAAAAACAAGTCAATAATAAACGAGATATTGCACTTTTTACCTATTTTAGTTTTGGCCTCCTGGTGGCCGAGTTGAGTACCAGATCAGATCGAAATTCGGTGTCCGAGGCTACATGACGTAGGGAGTCATGTGTATCAAATTTCAAGTTCAAAGCTTTAGTGGTTAAGAAACGTGCCATAGTTACAATCAAACGACAAATTTACGCCATTTGACCTCTGTGACCTTGAAAAGCAGGTCAGATCAAAAACTCATATGATATGTGATGTATCCTTGCTAGGAGAACCTACCATAAAAATGTTATTGAAAACGAATCACTAAAAATAAGCAAGATATTGCACTTCTTACTTTTTCCATTATGGCCCCCTGGTGGCCGAATAAAGAATCAGATCGAGCCAAAATGTGGCATCAGAGGTTATCTGATGTAGGGGGTTATATGCACCAAGTTTCAAGTTCATAGCTTTACTGGTTAAGAAACGTGCCATAGTTTACACTCTAACGGCCAATTTACGCCATATGACCTCTGTGACCTTGAAAAGTAGGTCAAATTGAAAACCCGTAAGATATGTGATGTATTCTTCCTAAGGGTACCTACCATAAAAATTTTATCGAAAACAAGTCACTTATAAGCGAGATATCACACTTTTTAGATTTCCACTTTTGGCCCCCTGGTGGCAAAGTTGAGAATCAGATCAAACTGAAATTCAGCACCAGAGGCTATGTGATATAGGGGGTTATATGTACCAAGTTTCAAGTTCATAGCTTTAGTGGTTAAGAAACGTGCCATAGTTTACACTCTAACGGCCAATTTACGCCATATGACCTCTGTGACCTTGAAAAGTAGGTCAAATTGAAAACCCGTAAGATATGTGATGTATTCTTCCTAAGGGTACCTACCATAAAAATTTTATCGAAAACAAGTCACTTATAAGCGAGATATCACACTTTTTAGATATCCACATTTGGCCCCCTGGTGGCAAAGTTGAGAATCAGATCAAACTGAAATTCAGCACCAGAGGCTATGTGATATAGGGGGTTATATGTACCAAGTTTCAAGTTCATAGCTTTAGTGGTTAAGAAACGTGCCATAGTTTACACTCTAACGGCCAATTTACGCCATATGACCTCTGTGACCTTGAAAAGTAGGTCAAATTAAAAACCCGTATGATATAAGATGTATATTTGCTATGAGTACCTACAACAAAAGTTTCATCGAAAACAAGTCACTAATAAGCGAGATATCACACTTTTTAGATATCCACATTTGGCCCCCTGGTGGCCAAGTAGAGAATCAGATCGGAGAGAAATTTAGTGTCACGGGTCATCTGACCTAGGGGGTCATGTGTACAAAGTTTTAAGTTCATAGGCCTAGCGGTTAAGAAACGTGCCACTGTTTTTGAACTAGGATACGACGGACGACGACGACGACGACGACGACGACGGACGACGACGGACGACGGACACTGCGGTATTGTATAGACTCCCCTACGGTGAGCCAAAAAGACCTTCTCATCGAACTGAGTGCTTAAGGAATAATCATGTTAGTTAGCTGATAAAAGCACCAAATTACGTCCAAATGGGTGTGTTTCAAAAAGTGACTTTTTATATTTTGGTGAAGACCACTTTTGAAAACTGCCCAAGGTAAGCCTGGAATGCCTGATGAAGGAAAGGTAAAAGGCTCTAGATGCTAGCTGACAAACCTTTCAACAATACAGTGACATTGAAAAGTAGGCCCTGGTAAAATCTGTGTATATCTATAACCATCTGTGCCACCACCAGCACCTGTTAGTCTCTAGATGTGAAACTGACTCCACACCAAAGAATCAATACTGTTGACAATCTCAGTAAGGCTATCTTGCCGGCAGTCAATATGCAGGCAAGAAGTGGAGTGATTCCTTCTCATCATCTTGAGCACTATTTGATGATCGCCGACAGGATATGACCCCAGCAATACATGTATGAACAAGGCTGAATTTCCACTGAGTCAATACAATCTTTCACTACAATGAATATGTGATGGTAATATAATGGTCCAAGTTTCTAACCTAATACAACAGTCCACATTGGATTCAGGCATCACAGATTGGCTGAAGGACACCGGGTTAGGAGCACGTCTCAGTTTTTGCAAGCAACATGTTTACTGCACATCCACAGTCAAGGAAAGGTTGCTTATGCATACATAAACATTCACACAACAGCTGCATACACCAAAGGCCCAAGTCCCGGGCCTAAAAGCCCATAATGATGTTGATAAGGAATCATAGGTGTTACATGGACGTCATGCGGAGGCCAGACATTGTACGACATATGTTTCATGCATTGCACTGATCGGCAGACCATTTTTTTTCATTGGCAAGCCAGTTGAGGGTCAGTGGGGAGTTTTTTTGTCATGATTGGTCCCTGGTTGGAGACCAAGTCGATCCTTGGACTTTTCTCCACTACTGGACAAAATCTAGCATCATCTGGCTAACTCAACCACTACAATACTTTACGAATTATCTCATTTTTTACACCCAGAAGTGTTAAATGAGTTACGACTTAACAACTAATTCTGACAATAATCCATCATCTTGCTCCAGTAATGAATTTAGCGTTAAAAATGACCAGAGGCTAATCTAATAGAGAAGTGAGAAAAGTGAGCTGCAGACGCCAGCCCATAATAACATTATCACAACAGAAGTATGATCACCAGTCATACTCTAAACCCCTTTTTTACTTCACAGTTGGTCAGTCCAGATACAAAATTTGAGCACACATCTTTCAAATACCAACTTTCTATCAAAGATGAAGGCTAAAAACTCCTTCCAAGACTCTTTGATCATTCTGCTCATGCCCATGTCTTTCTGGTAGTTGACAAGGAACGAGATTAGACAGAATAGATGGTTTGTAGTCTTTGATCGATTTTGTGATTTAGGGCAGCCGGGGGTTATATTGTTCACTGGTAGAACTTGAGCCGATAGGATCACGGACAGGACATGGTGGATCCAGGGCACCTGTTACATCCTCTCCTGCATGTGGTTTCCCCCCCTCCCCCCAGTAAAAGCCAAGCTCAATATAAGTCATGTTCTGGATCTCTTTAGCAACAGGTACATTTAGTCTACTTCAATTGCTGGACCTCAATCTACATTGGTTATCATAGCTAAACAAGGATAATTAGTCCCCTTTGTAATCCTTGATATAAGAACCTGTAGCCTCCTGTGATGGTATTAGTCCCTTGTCTAGGGACCCCATCTCTCATTCAATCAGACAAACAAACAGCAACTTCAAAGAATGCTAATTGTCAAAGACTGGAGTTGAATCGATAATGTTGCATCAGTCAAAGTCAGGAGACAGTCATACCCATTAGGGAATTAACGGTAGCAGCATGCAGGATTATCTTGAAGGTGCAGACGCCATTTGACTGATATTGAGGAGGAAATTGGAAGAAAACATTTTGGATAGAATGAGGGGCAAGGTTGGAGTTGCTGTTGACTGAGGGAGGGGGCTGTTTTGAAATGACAATGTTTTGGAGGGAATGGCCTGTGCCAGTATTGCCTTCTCATTGAAGTATTCTTTTAAGGCTGACGTTACATAGGCCTCATTCGTTCACTTCCCACATGTCACGTTCCAGCTTTACTTAACGTTCCTCGGTGAATGCACGGCCTTGTGGCATGCATTCAGTGAGGAACGAACGCATTAAGGGGAACGTGACATGTGGGAAGTGAACGAATGAGGCCTATGTAACGTCAGCCTACAGGGTATATTCCTTTGAGGTTCTTAGCTAGGGACATATACAATCGCTTTATAGTAATGAAAGAAGTAGGCCCCTAATGTAAGTTTCACAGAATAACAGTAACATTGACAACTTGGCTGAAATACAAGCAATTTCCATGTATTAGACCTTATTGAACTCAATGACTGGTCACCAATGTCTAACATACTTGACTATCAGGAAAAAGGTGTCAGTTCGGCCAAAAGGAAAAGGCCATATCTGATCGATGTTCCCCTCGTAAAAATTTCACCACTGAAATCTAAATACAATACAACACATATACAAATACATGTACGCTTCACTGTAAGCAAAGATAAATGCTGCAAAGCAATTACTACACGGAAATCAAACACTGAGTGAAAAAGCCACACAAAATGAACATTTCTTTACAAAACACCTGCTCTTGTCTTAGTTCATTTGGCATTATCTACAAATCTATATTCTCCTGAGCACAAACAGTTTAAACATGAATGTTATGGTGTTTTTGTCAATAGTTGAGTGGTTCATCCAAGTTTGCTGGTCTATTTGTTACTATGTCTGATAGGAGGCAAAACTAATGATCTTCCTCAAAAAGTGGCAAATCATGCCTTGCATCAAATGCCTTATGAGAGAACCGTTTAAAGCATGATAGACAATTTGGTAAGACCTATACTATAGAATACAGGGATCCCATGGCATAATAAGTGGCCTTAGTCTGACCACACTAGATGACAACCAAAGAAAGGCTTTAAATCAATATATCAGGAAACTGACCACCACAACCCTAAATTCCTCAGCTCGTTTGTAAATCAATGAAAGCAGGAAAGCACAATTGTGACCCACCACGACAAAGTGAGTCGCATGTCGCACAGAAGATGAGCCTAAAATGACACCAGGACATAATAGAAGAAATTGATATACTCAGATTTCATAAGAGGCAGACAATAGTGAAATGGACAACCAGTCCGTCTCAACCTGTCAAGCTCAGAGCCATATGCGACTCATTTTGCCATGGCGGGTGACAATTTACTGACAAAGCCCTGTACACCACTCCAAACATCTACAAGTACAGCAAAACATGGCCACTGACCGTTTGGAAAGCTGACTGAAAGACAATCATGGAACACAACATAAATCAACAAGACAAATATGATACATTATAAATGACATTGTGTTGATATTTTGTAGTGCAAAATACTAGATATACATGTAGTCATGATGATTGCTATTGGGTGCGGGGGGGGGGGAATAAATCCTTGTTGTAGTTTTACCACAGGTAATCATCATGTAGTGGAGATAATGAGTGCAGGTGACTGCATTGGGACTAACTCAATCTCCGATACGTTTCTTGACCAGCTAGCACAGAATCACTACCACAAGCTGGCGAGCCTGGCACATCCAAGAGTGCTACACTGATCAATTGAGAGTTAATTTTCTTATAGCCTTTCCAATCCAATCATCCCAGGAAACCCTAGATGGATGTACGATGAATGGATGGCATACAATATTAACCACACCCAATTTAATGTCTGATTAGGTGGCGAGGCTAAAACTAGATCTGCCACATGACAGATATACCACCCGCTCTTTTACTCAATGCTCTGGGGTCCTGCCATCAAATATTACATCTCTAAAGCACCCGCTTTTGCTGAGAATGCATCTGGACTCATAATACAATCCAACACAATGTTGTAGCCATCAGTTTTCTAGTTGCCACTTGGCAATCTTCTCTGACCAGTTCATTCTCTGTCCATCCTCAGAATGTCTTCCTTGATCACACTCCCCTGTTCCCAATGTATGTACCAAAAACAGGTTCAAGGCCGGTCAGGATTCATTGATGATAACTGATTGGTTTTCAGCTTGGAATAGAGCCTTAGTTTAAATGGCATTGCATTTCATTTCAATCAGGTAATTAGAATTGCTTCAAGTATATTCCCTAAGCCAGAACATCGTATCAAAGGATATGAATATGCCAAATCACACGACGTGTGGGTATTAGGAAAGAAGGCAATATCAACCTAAATAATACCCTACCAGTAATCTCACATCTCTTAACAGAACTCCCAAGACTGATGATATTCAATAACTTACAGAGACGACTCAGTAACATGATCCTTCATCAGATGGAAACAGAAATGTGGTTCTTGCTAGGAGGGGGGGGTATCTGTTTTTACTTGGATTGCCGTTCAAGTTGGATTTCTATCAGTTATATAACGAATACTGGTTCACTATCTCACAATACTAACTGACCTGCTACAAGAACTCAAGAGACCTCACTACATGTATATGACTGTAAAATCGGGTACATATTAAGCACAAGGAGAAAACATCTCAAAAAAATCTCAGACAACATTTATATCTTTTAAAAAATATTCAAAGGAAACTACAAAAATGGAGTTGATGAGCTAATCTAAAGTAAGAACTGCTACTGGCCTACGTGAACCAGGGAAAACATGTTTACAGTTCAAATCAAGATGTTGCTTTTAATCACCAACCCAGGTTTAAATAAACATTTTTTCAAAGGGATGGTTAGCTTTAACTCATGGAAAGTATATTATACATTATCAAAAACATGTTCTGATAGGTCCTGAACAGTTATGAAGTTTTTCTTCCCAGTTATAAGTCATACTGCTGTGCATGACAATCATTCAACCTGAGTACACATCTACCCAAAAGGTTCTTGAAGCTTCCAGCACTGGTCCCACTCGCCTCACTTCATAGGAATGTGAGAGAGCAGATCATCGCAAATGTGTCAACTGATCAATGCCATCTTGACAAACATGATGGGTGACAAGGGGTGCTTCAACTGTCTACAGTTGATTCGTGACAGGAAAGAAACTTCAGTAAGTGACACAATCCTTGGGCTGTCATTGTTCTAAAATAAACAAACATGAAACAACACCATATAACTGAAATGCTTCTTCAAAGTAAACAATACTGGATGACAATTGACATGCACAGCAATACAACTGATTAACTTACAAGGGTTACAATGTAAAGGGAAGAATGACAAAATAATGTTGTTATCTATGTTATACTGTGACATGTTTCACTGCGCCGAGCGGTGGCAAATATGCATACAGTTACCTGGCTTCTTGCCGCTTGGGGAGCTGACTAAACGAAGAAGGAGACATAACAGTTTAACTGGGGCGGAGATTGAATAAACCAGGGACTCGTGTTGATGTAACAGGAAGAGGATTATCCGTGAGTCATCCTCCAATCTACCGAGATTCCTTGGGAATAGAATTCTGGCAAGAGCAAGGCACTGAAAGATGTATCCGAGCTGGGGTGAAAGAACATTTGCCAGTCTTGAGAGCTTGCTTACTTCTTTTCGTATGTTGGAATAGTTAATGGAGGAGATTTGAAGGGTTCAATACTTACTTACTCAAGTAAAATATGACTGTGGGTACTCCCTACATCATGGGAGGATGTCATACTTAGGCCATCTCAAGTCCACGGCACATATGCGTCAAATTGGGTTTGCAATACTTTCCACAAGAGATTTCGAATTGTACAGATATTCAACAAAGATATCAAACATTGATGTCTTTTTATTGAGGCAATCAAACTGACTTGCGCTTAAATACTAAGGCACTTTCCACCTTTGTAACATGACAGCCAGCTGGCCAATTTCTCTCAGTCTGATAGACTGTAAGAGTGGCGCTGATTCTAGAGAGCAGGTTTCATTGATGATGACATACCAGGCTGGTCAAACAAACCAGTCAACTACCAGTAGGTAAAAAGCTGAGTTTATTTTTCTTCCCTTAGGACCAAAAAGTCTGTATTGAAGGGGAACCAGTGGGAAGGGAACTAACTAAGGCCCATTTCTTCTTTTCCAGAGTGTGCACCCATTATTTCAAATAAAGTGTCACCTAAATTTGACCCAACTTCGACTACTATTTTCACTTTCCCCTATTTTGAAATTCCAAGTGCTTCTCTCCTTCTTTCAACAGTGATCTTATCCTGCACTTACATGATGAAACTCTCCTCCCAGACTGGGTTCAAGCACGCCTTGACAACCTTGGTCTTCTTCTTCTGTTTAGATGACTCTCGTTCACTTGGTAAGATCTTGAGCTTAACGTATGGATCAGCCAGACCATTAGGGTCCATGGGATTCAGGTTTCTCGCTTCTTGAACTGAAACGCATGACATGAAAGACATTATAGAAGGAGCGACTTTGCCATTACAATACTGTTGAAATGGTAGAAGCTCCTTATCATATGTCTTGGGCTTGATGGGCATAACAATATCGACCAGGAACAAATAAGTGTGCCATTGTAATCCAGGAAAGACAGACATAAATAATCTCAATTTGTGGCCGCAATGTTGACCATGTTGTCTGGGAGATGGAGGAGTTGGGGTCCTGACATGGCCGTTCATTGAGCATAAACCTCAGCTACATGTTGACAATGTCAGCAAGCCCATTGATTACTGTCTGTACAGTGCTCCCAAAGGTATCAGAATAGCCTTTCTTCATATACTACATGTATATACAATGACTGAGCTAAGAGTTCTAATTTTGCTATAAGTTGACGTCAAGCTGATGATCACGTATGTCAGCCATTAACGTCAATACGATGTCACGACTGGGGAAGCAGGAATGACTCCATGTGTTAACGGTGATTGCAGTAGGTTACAGGAATATTGTAGCACCTAGTAATCAGTCAGTGTGTAGACAATATATCATCTCACCAACAGAAATAAAAAGTAAGTGCTGTGGATCGAGTGACATATTGCCCGACGTGCTCCAAATCATCAATGAACCAACCAGCTCCACGTCTGTTGAAAAGACAAGACGAGATCGAGGGCTGCCTTCAATATCTTGGTGTGATATGATTTGATCACTTCAGTTACTCACCATAAACATATAGCTTATTGTCCTCCAATCTGATTTTCAAGAAGATCCTACCTCGCCGCTCTGTATGGTCAATACCGCACAACTTGGGGATATTTTTATTACATCGTTTATGAACATTCATGTCACATGCTGCAAACATAAAGTTTATATATTAATGAGAACATTTTTTGACTTTGAAAATTTTTTCAGGGTTGGGTAAGGGTAAACAGAAAAAATCTCTCTTAGGCCAAACTGCATATTCGGAAACCACTACAGGCAGCCATCCACCTCGAGGTAGTTTGCTGACACTCATCTCACCCTCTGACAGCCCTCCTGGAACTAACAGGACAGTCTGACTAGCTTGATCCTAATCCTCTGCCAGGCCACTATGAGAGGTGTCAGTGTTGATGTAGTCTGTTATCAGCTACTGTGTCGACAGCTTAGCTAGACCGCTAATCCTCAGGATGATGGATCCAACAAGCAGGCAAAGGGGATTGGAATTTTTGGATGGCGAATTTTGCAATTATCGCTGGTTGAGTGACAAATGAGGAGGCTAGAAGATAAATGACCGGCTGCAGAAAGGTAGCTGGCTGGTGGTATGCTTGGCATGCTTGGGTAGACGTTTGCCACACTCTGTTGCATCCTCACTTTGAGGACTGGGAAGGGTAACTGTGATTTGATGGGACTGGGAGTGTCTTAACACATCTGTTCTGGAATACGGATGCCAAAGCAGTTCTCTTTGGCCTGCCTCGCTCCCTTTTGCCAGGGGGTGATGTCCAATGCAGTACGTAATCTTGACACCTTTGGTAAACATGGCACAAATATTATGTTACAAAAACCCTTTCAGGAGATAGAAAAATCAATGTAATTGTTGATCAATCCAAACCAAACGAAATAAGCATTCATAGACAATTATTTGTGACTCACTTCACCGAAAAATTACCATGATTACCCAAACACCCTGCGGACCTGTACCTACCCTGTGGATCTATACTCGTTATTGGCACTAGAGCATACCACAACATACTTATTGGCCCTCATAACACGGGAGGAGAACATGGATGGGTCAATGAAGCATTTCCATTCCTTAGACTTACACTCTATACGTCGACATCTTCACAACGTTCTCCCTCGAGTTTATGAGATATATCAGAAGGGCATTAACAATCTTGACTAACTTTGATCCCATTACATGGCTTAAGGCATGCACAGAAATATAACATAGCGACAGGAAAAATAAGCTTAAAACAGCTCATCAATTAGAATATGACTTTGATAATATGCTATCAGACGGGAGAGCAGTGAGTTCAGCTTCTGATATACTGTTTTAATGGATCGGAACGTCTGTAGGCATTACCTTCAACCCTCTATCAGTATTGAATATAAACCTTGCAAAGGATCAACATAAAACACCAGTACCGAGCTGATTTATTTTGTTCAAGAACGAGATACTCAGACATGTTTTGCTTAATCTTGATATTGGTAGCTTATCCATCATTTGCCATCGATCTTCATTATCCTCTATGCTGCCCCACCCTGATCCAGATTTAGAGCATTTCTATCATTAATCATGCCACAATTGGCATCATTAGAAAAAGGCAAGCGGGATATTTCACTCTTGTTATATCTATTGATTTGAAATCATCGATGCTTCTGACCATCACTGACATAAAATCATTGATTGAACAGTCATCTCGGTGTTTGATTGCTCCCTCATCATCATGGAGGAATACATCAAGTTACACCGCACTTGTTTGAATTACTCATAGACAGGGTGTCCCTAAAAGACCTCCTGATACCATCTGATCAATCTTGTGACCTGTACACCAGCTTTTGTTCTCAGGTAAGTAGTACCCCATGAGCACAAGATATCACCTTATCTGAAGCCCCAGAGAGGGGAGGTGCTCAAGCCCAACAACCATAACTGGTACAAGTGTCCACTGCTTTGCCTATATCAACTTAACCAAGTCACACCTTTACTGTCATTCAGTCAATGGTGTAATGATGTATCCCATTTCTCGAGTACCTGATCAGATATTCATCCCATGCCTCCCTACACCGCCAGCCACTTGTCCAACATGCCCTCAGGCAGCAGGTGACTCTAGGCAGACCAAGGGAACACTTTGAATGAGCCTCAGGCATCTGCCATATATACATCACCAGCCTTGTTCGATAACATTTAAGGTGTTATTGATTTGGAGACTGAGCAATGATGAGGCGGAGGGAGCTGTGTTTACAAAGATAAGCGACAGCCCCTTGTCTGTATAGACCTCAGGGAGGATGGCGGCAGGGTGGAGAGAATGACAAGTATGGAATTGTGAATGCAATAAATCACTATTTTGGCATCCTCGTGATGTTAGTTACATTTCATAACTTTCTCAACTTGTGCTTGATATTTGCACCTGTCTCTGTCGATGGAAAGTCCTCTTGCAGGCTACAGCTGTCAGAGGTTTTTTCGGCTTTCTAATTTTCGATCTTTCCAATCTGACAGATGCAAATCGACAACAACTCTGACTGAAATTACACACCCACACACCATGGTGTAGGCAAAACATTTGTACTACCACCAAAATAGCAGGTCAGAGTGTCTTAAAGCCAGCACCATTTGCCAGTTTTCACTTGAATTTATCTGTGAGATGTCCAGCATGCCAAGGGTGATGGGACCAATCCATCTATATGCAAATCATATTCATTTATGGCGAGATAGGACAGGTTATTGCGATATGAGCTTGCTAATAATATGATCGCTATCCTTAGCAACATAGCATCTCTGTGTGATAAAGTGTCATAAAGTGATTATGTCCTCATACATTTGACGTGATTGCTATCTAAAGCATTACAGGATAGGACAATGACACTTTCAATAGAGAGAAGTGCTCTGAAGCCTTCATTTTTCTGTTGGGCTCAGATCAACTTGAGCTATATAATGCTTCCCCATCATGTACCCATCTATAAGGGCATTCAAAATCCCAACCATAAACAGCAGTCTACTCAAACCAGACATGCAATCCACAACGCAAATGTTGCTTCTTTTTTAACTGCTTCCAACTCCCATGGTGCACCGGGCAGCAAACATCAAAGAATCAAAAGGCCTTTATGTCACCAAACTTAATTGGATCATATCAGCGTCACATCAACTCCACCCGGCTTGTTTACAATGTTACATCATGACAACCAATGTGGTATGTCAATGGTGCTGCCTGGCAACAACCAATTACATGATCCGTTACAAGGGATTAGACGACCCTGACCTTTGGTTTGGGATCAATGGCAGTAAATTGATGTCACACCACACTGATTAGACCATAAACATAGCAATTGATGACAGTCACCGATATCATTCATTTGCATCTCTTGTCAACATGAGCTGTTGTATCAACTGGGGAGAAGGGCAAACAGTGACACGCTTTTTCTTTCAAGGTTCTTTTCTTCTTCTTCTTCTTCCTCCATGTTTGCTCTTCGGCAGTGAATCATTCCAGTTTCCAGTACGGTAGTGTTTGATGCATTGGGTGATGGGTGAACCAGGTCAATTCTCTGTTGGTGCATCATGTGATTTCATGATCTAGGTGCCTTGACGAACACATTGGATATGATAGAAATCTTGCATGTCTGATCTGAATACCAAATGATAGATTCTGGTTGTTTAGCATGAACCACACGATCTTATCACAACTGTCAATAAAAATAGACCTAAAATAGACAGGGCAGCTCGTAGAATGACACAACACCAAACATTATGGTTTATCAATAATTCAGTGGTCTATCAATACTTCCCAGTCTGATGCCTTAAACGTCATCAAGCAGCTTTAACATGGTGGAAAATGAAACCTGAGTTGCTCAGAACTGGCAACAAGAAAGGTTTTCTGGTGTCAAATTTCAAGCTGCGACTGGGATTAGAGGAGATTTGACACCTGGTTTTTGGTTGTCAGAATAAGGCAGTTGCCACTGAGTGCAGCATGCAGAGACACCAAAATGGTTGCCCAACCCGTTGCCTAGAATTACAGCAGATAATCCGACAATGCCAAACCTTCCATCTGAGATTCAATATGTCAAAGCAGCATATCAGTAGATATTGCCAACTCAACCTCAGAGCACAGTTCTTTAAAGTACATGTGGCAGAGTGAACCTCAAGTTGATTTCCTCTGCACTGCTTCAGGTTGTATTGATTTTAGATCTGCTCAGTCCGATTACTGCTCAGCTGTCAATTCAATTTCCTCCTCTAACTCTACTAATCCCACAGTGGGCGCCATGATGGTCGAAACCATAATGCGACTTGCTGGAATTAAGAGATCTTGGCAATTAGAGAGAGTAAGGTTCCCAAACTGTCATAACTGTGATATCATATTGCCAGACAGTTGGAACTCCTACGGTCTTGCCTGTAGCCAGCAAATTATACAAATGTTGATTGCCTGAACTGGCCCCTATTATATACTACTCAAAATGGCCAAAATTGTAATATTAGTGCGAAAATCTCAGTACGTATACTTCCCAAACTGAACTGTTCTTTGCAGTTTCTCTCCAGTCACTAAAGCAGTACTGTAAAGGAAGCGTCACTGTGCAACCCATCAGTGGATCGAATCAATGGATCATCTTTTTGGATATAGCTGAAATTTCAGCTTTAAACAGAGAGAAGAAGCTTGTAATACTTACATTCACATTTGAGTCCTTGGTGCATGAGACCATAGAGTAGGGAGCCACAGTGGTCACAGAATGTTGGACTTGTATAAGAATGCACTCTGAAGCGATGTACATTTGTGGACTGAAATTAGAAGAAACAAAAAGATGATAAATACAAGAAGCCCTGCATTATCAGTGGAGAGGAGACTTGGTTCTGTAAGATTAGTTATCACACAAGGTCAACAGGTTGATGTTTTAAATCCTGGTCTTATCAATTAGCCCTCAGAAAAATGCCAGCGCATCTTGCAAGTATACCAATCACTTCCATTTCGCATAGCTATAGTGTATAAATG
Source organism: Lineus longissimus (assembly GCF_910592395.1). NCBI lineage: Eukaryota > Metazoa > Nemertea > Pilidiophora > Heteronemertea > Lineidae > Lineus > Lineus longissimus. The sequence continues at coordinate 28,275,476 of NC_088308.1, forward strand.
TATCTATAGCGTGGAAGGAACTTGTGGTTTTATGCGATGGGTGCCAACTCACATCCTCTTGGTTTGAATAGGGGTTTAGTAAAACCACTATGCCACCCTACTGATAACAACTGCATTGGTGTTGCCCATCACAAACTAAGGAAGGCTGTTAATGAATCCACTGCAATACCGGTACACTTCAAAACCTCTCTTGGTGAGATCTACCCTCATCAGGTCAGACAGCTTAGCCAGACAACTGATGGTGCAGTCAGGAAATGTGGTTGAGTAATGTGACCTGGCAGTGATGGGGCACACCTCCTCATCAGGGACAAAGCCATTACCGGATGTACACTTATTGACTGATGTGACATGACCAATGGACTGTCACGATCATGAATAGTGCAATTCGGAGAATATCTCGTTGTCAAAAACTGCTGAGAGTAAGTGGACGCAAGGCAACAAGCAAATGTGTCGACTGCTCTTCATGGCCATGAGCAGCAGTTTGAACAGTTGCCATTACTAACATTCAGTCAGCTCTCAAGTATCTCTATGTACTTTGGACATCCTGAGATAGGTTGAGAACTCATTATCTGACCATAGTTCACTTTAGACTTCCATCAGAGAGCCGGTCTCAAGAGAATCATTACCACCAAGGTAAGGCTACAGCATTAGAATCAGACTGATGAATGACGACCTGTACAAAGCATCTCATCTGGCTTGTACAATGAAAGAAATAATGGGACAGTTATTGGATAATAACGGTGACAGATCATCAATGTTGCCGTCTTATGAATGTGCCTGCCACGTCTTGAGGAGCTGTGGCCATCGGAGACTCATCCAGTGAGCTGAACATGGAAGAAGGCCTTGTCGCTTCCATATCAGGTTTGTTACATTTCTGTGAAAGTCTCTTTGAACTCAATAGGATGAGCAACCTGACCCCACATCACATTGAATGGATAGCATCTGTGGGCATCTGAACTTTCATGCTTTTATACCAAAAAATCTCACCAAACAAATATTAGAATACCTTCCAAGACAATGTCAAAACCTTGAGAATCAGGAGGAACAAGGTTGCCTTGATCGATCTTAACTTCACATTATGACATCGTAGTCATTAGGATATTTGATGAGTTCCTTCCGCTTCTCATTCCATCCAAAACGTGTCTTGCCTCCCATGATTACATACGATACACTTGGAACCAATAGTTCAAGAGGAAGAAAGAGGAGCTCATCGAGACAATCATAGTAAGAAGAAAGTGTGTCTAGGCCACAGAATAGGTGCAGTGATAAAACCAATACAAGTACATGTCATTATCTTCATCCATCAATGGAGTTGCCTCAATCATGTATTGAACTCAGCGATGACGATGATGATTATGATTGGAGGATAGCTGCAAGTCAGACTTGTCTGTTGGAGAACAGGAGGCTTCGACTCGTCAATCCTATTCTCATGTTCTCAATGATGTTGTTAGATGGGTGGGCTATTTCCTGACACAGACAGACCTAGACAGTCACGTCTATCGAAACGAAAATGGCCTTCTTCTTGGAAGGTCAGAGAAACCTATAAAATACTGCAACTTTTCCAGCTAATCTGAATATTGCCGATGCCCTGAGTCTCCTAGAACCTAATCTAATTGTATCTGGTAAAGACGGAGATGTGTGAAGCCTTACAAGCCCTTCTTCTTCTAGTCTCCGAGCTTGTGGTCATCTGCAGCCACACCTATTTTACAGACACAGGAAGACCCTCGTTTCAGATGGGAGAGAGGAATGGGGATGGGGTATCAAAGCCGTTAGTAAGTGCTTGTTGCTACCATTCCTGGTGTAGGAAACAGGAGCCACAAGGAGCCCTTAGACCAGCTGTAACTCTACCTCCTCACTGCAACATGAGAGAGAGACAAAGTAATCTGTCAAACAGGCTGGTCAAGGATGGTCTCCTCATGTTCCACAGACAGTCTACCTCTCAATGGCAGGAAAGAATTCAAGTCGGGTTGAGGGTGGCAGTGCAACATAGGGTTTCATGTGTGGTAGGCTTGAGAGTTTGTGACGGCCAAAACTTTGATACCCATACATAGAGAGAAGCAGCTTGATTGATTGATTGATCAAACTCATTACAATGTTGTGTACAGGGGTGCATTGCAGGTGACAGCCTGACTAACTAAGATTGAGCTAAACCTCACAAAGCTTTCACTCGCATCTTCTTAATGATCTGAAAGAACCTGTGCACAACCCCTGGGGACAAATTGAAGTGAAATAAATTGCCAATTTACTGTTGGTCTCATGAGCTTCAGAATCCTTTCTTATCTCATTGATTTGGTGAGTTATTACATTATCCACAGAGGCTCAGCTGATATTTTTGATGAGAGATATATTATTTATAAAGATTTGTGTTACTTCTTTGAGAAAGGTACTCAGTAGATGGTCACTCAAGACCTTACCACAAGGATAGAAGAAGGGACAAGCAGTGGCAGGTACAATATGTGGTTGCTCCAGACTTTACCACCAAACTGGAAGAAAGGGCAAGAAGGTCAAATGGTGAAATGACAACTGTTTGTATCCAATCCTCTGTTAGAGATAAAGACTTATTACTACTGTTGTAGGAGGGACAAGAAGTGTCAAATTCTTTCTTATCCACAGTTTAAGATTTGCGACATCCTTCTTTTGCGTGCCACTGGTCCAAGCTATAAGCACTTTGATAATGTTGCTGATGGTACCACCTACCAAATGAGTCACTACAGGTGCAAGACAAGCAAGGAGATGAGAGAATGTTCTGATAGGAGACATAAAGAGTCTTTATTGACAATCTCCATGTAACATGATGGCGTTATCACAGTAATTGATGGTACGTATGCATGTAAGCAATCCCATCTAATCACCATGATTTTCACACAAATGAGGCATTTAGATGCAAAAGCTTTTCATACATAACATTATACTCGTTTCAATGATAGACATCAGGTGCTTTTATAAGTGTAGTTGGAGCAAGACAAGCAAAGGATAGCAAGTAGCAACCCAAGCAGTACTGGTAAATGAGGGTGTTAAATGTCCTCATTAAGTCACACCCTGATGTCCCACATGTTCTTTGATAATGGGCGATATGAATAAAGACTAGCAAATGCTTTTACTTCAATTTTGTACAGGAAGGCCTAGTGTAAATGTACATGGAGTTATAGATAAAAGCATTTGCTAGTCTTTATTCATATCACCCAATCTCCTACATTTTCATCACATAGATGGAAGTTGAAGATTCATATATGTCCATATATAAGGTACAGGTCACGTAAGTTATAACCGACTCGTAAAATATCATTCTATTGTTATCCCTGGCATATAATCAATAACTAGGTGGCAGTGAGGCCAACATTACCATCGTCAATGGTACATGCGATAACATCATCCATCATATGACATTAATGTGTGATGGAAATCATAGAGAGTGTAGCTCTTCTGTGCGACTATTACCTTTAAAGTGGCGGAAGACATCTCAGCCAAGTGCTGGCCATCAGTCAGGGTGGCATGTGATAGAGTAATGGTATTCTATATACCCGATAAGCAGTCTAAACAATAACTTCTTGTCTTGTAAAGAACGCAAATTCAAACCCGAGACAAAACGTTACAAATACCTACATGCCATCACATCACGACTGACAAAGCAATTTCCAATTTCCAGACATATTTGTTGCATGAGCCAATTTCGCTTGTTCCACCATCTTTTTATATCGCAGAATGTCAGTTATCGTCATTTCTAATATCATCTCAACGTGAGATCAAAGGGAACATGATTATCTTGCCATAAATGCAGCTCCATATTGGAAAGAGGAGATTGCTGTCTTTTTATATCAAAAACATGATCAATCTTCCTCAAAAGAAAAACACTGTCTGGAAACCTCAAGCGCTATGTCAGTGCGATTGATCCTGATTTGATTATGTTTCTGGTCAATGAACTCTACCCTGGAGAATCAGTTCCCCAATCTTGTGCATTCAACTACTGAGCAACTTGTCCTTGAGCCTGGTAAACACCAGGGAATATTGGTCCATCATACGAAAAACAGCCAAAACATGTGCTCATTGGTAAATTCACTGAAATAACCTGTGTCCATTTGAGGTAAATTAACCATGATATAAGTTCATCAATACTTGCAATCCAAAGTATTGCAGTGCATTTTCTCTATGTCTGATGTAAATCATGTTTGAAGATCGTAATTACTAGACAAACACAACGTTATCGCTGGGAGATTCCAACAAAACCGTTTTCCAAACTCTGAGTAAACTCTGCGTCAACAAAGGCACTTGACCTCACTCATTGTCACTCCGACAAGCTGTCACTGGTACTGTCACAGTTACAAGCTATTACTACAGCTAACAAACTGGTGTTGACTCTGACAGGAAGCCAAGCCTAGCTTAACTTACTAGGCTTGAGGCAACAGCAATGTTCACTTCTTAAACAATGTCGTCAGTGATATGAATGCAACAATCTATTCCTAGCAAAGTTATAGAGGATGACAGGTTTTGTCACCTTGGTAACAAAACCATGACCCAAGGCACCAAGTCATCAGATTGGTCAAATGAATAGAGCTATCCTGGGTAGACATATCACCAATGCCGATAATATCATTTTGCTGGGAAAGTGATCATTATGGTTGTGTTAATAATGTATCAGAGGAGCCTTATAGCCTAGTGGCTAACACTGTGGCTACCAACCATAAGTGCCCAGGTTTGATTCCGTAGAGAATCAAGGATTGCCTTTCGGGATGAACCCGCATGGCTTTCAAGGAACGAAATTCGGTCACAGTTCTTTGAATGAGACGTAAAACCAAGCTTCCCTGTTTGTCTATGCCATGGCAAGAAATCCAAGTTGCATTACTGTTGGCCAATACATTAGGCAAATAGAGAAAGTTGTGCGACAAGATTATTTGATATCAGGGCAGAATGGCAATGTTCTGATTAGTTACTCTCCAGGATGACATCCTCTGGCTGATCGGAGCCAAGTTAATACTGGCCAGTACTCACCACTGGCCATACAGCTGCTGCAAGCCTCATAATCAATATAGGTAGCCGAGAGGGTCACCATCAAACACGGAATACAACTGATTATATGATAACGGTAGCGGTGATTTCTGGCCGATGGGTAGGCATACCATTATAACAGTGGCCGGCCATCCTCGAGCTATCATAGCACATCTGATTGAATGGTAAAATATGGAGCAACGACGGAGATGACTGCGTGATTATTGATGATTATGTGATTGTTGGCCATTGGGTAGTCATCCACGTATGACTTCTAGCAACTTCCTACACTAGGATTGCCTAGTACATGTCGTATACACCCAGGGTCAGTACTGGTCAGCTAAGATCACTATTGCCACCAGTTGATTTTGAAGGTCTAATTGTTTTCTGCTCCATGATAACATCTTCCCTTCCACCAGTGGGTTCCTGCATTCCATACTCGACGGACACATCAAATAAAGCAACTAGAGGAACACAGACTGGCTCGGCAGATGATACATCATCCAGTAGAAATATCCACTTGCCACTAGACGGACAATTATCTTGTTTCTGATTCCCTTGTGTACGTCAGAAAAGAAACATCAATTGAGCCACAGAAATGTCTTGATTTAAGCTATGATGGATGTGGCACAGAGTAATCCACTTGTCATTTTGATGCCACTGCATTTTGTACAGACAAACATCAACTTGAAAGAGGCTAAGGGTAGGTTTTTGAAAATGCCATTTGGACGTGAATGTGTAGTTGTACTTGTACTTTTGATGTTTCATAAGGCAAAAGTGGGTATTTCTGCAACAGAATCAGATAGCAAGCTGTCCATTAGCGCTGCAGCTTATGCTAGATATGGAAATGGAAGACCAGTAGCAGTTCGCTCAAGAGACATCTTTCTACTACCACATACCATCACCTTCTAGCATAACAGCCATAACGATTCAGTCGGCACAAAAACCCTTCAGCTTTCAATAGAAAATCTCATTATATCCGCAACTAGAGTAGATGATATGAGTGCATCCTGGGATGCTGCATTCCGCTCATCTATTATGTATCCGCAGGTTTCTTGATGAGCACATCCCACAACACGAGCTACACCAGGATAACACGGCGTGATCAGCACTGAGCTTCTCATCTTTCTGACTATAAACGATTATCTTTCAGTTCCACTTGATCATATATTCATAGATTTGTGGTTGTTTTTGGAAACATTGTCATATAAATGGTAGCAATGGGAAAGCTGCAGATGGTTAGCACCGTGGTGCATAGTTGAGTACATTTGTAATGAAAGAAAGCTTTACTGATCCAAAATGAATAGCTAATAGAACCGACAGTATGAACAGCATCATCTTGAAAGCATACCAACATCTTAGAGAAGCAAGCAAGCAAATGATTCCAAGCTCAATACAAGTTTTTTTCTTCTTCTTGAATCGATAGCTTTTAGAAACAGCACATCTCTTGACTATCATCTTTTTTAAATCACAGACGTTATCTTCACGTATTACTAGATAGATTACGATGTAGCTCAACTGTGATCATTATCTTTATATTGGTGATATTTAATAAGATACCATACCTATAACAGTGCTCGCCTGACAAACCCCTTACCTTCCACATACGAACTGAATTGATGAAAGTCTACTCTGTCTTCTCCCTGTGAAGACTTGAAGAGTGGAATCGATATCTCCAGCGATGGTGCACTGACCACACACAAAACATACCATCCAGCTTCCAATGGAATTCATTCCACTGGAACAGTGAAGTATTACATAGACACTCATATCCTTAAAGGCACACCTGCCCTTCAAGACGGTACATTTACAGTTTGGAATTCACATGCCTGTTGCATTTATGTCATCGATTGTTCCTTAATGAGAAGGCGGCATAGTGGGAAGGTCAGTGACAGTGATGGAGTAAGACACAGCAAGACACACTCTATATCATTACCTGGATTGGGCTTTATTGCCCGCAAGTCGTGTAGTGTCATACAAGGGTGGATGGTGCTTTCCACCGCATAGGTCGGCAACGCCCAGCCTAACTTGGAAAGGAAAAACATGAGGTGAAAAGTAGTGAGGGGCAAGGAGACACCTGTTTTAAGTTACTGCAAACTTACAAATTTCGGTTGCACTATATAATGCTGTACCCATGGAAAAGTCTTTAGAGCGATATTTGTGAACACTGCTACTGGAAAACGCACTTGGCCTGGTTGTGGCAATCTTACAGAGTTAGAGTAATCTGTAATGCCAGAACCAGACCAGTGGGTTTCTCCCGAACGCCCATCTTTCAGCACATACTTGCAGAGCCAGCTACAAAAGCCAGATTAATGAGGAAATTTGTGGGTTTCTAGCATCTGGAAGAGATATTTGACTCTAGTGATGGACACAGTGTGAGCCTTGTCTATGCTTACTCACCCGGTAGGTAACCTAGACATCAACAAAATAGAATAAAAAAAGTCATGGGCATGGGGAAAATAAACAGAAAGAACTAAAAGATAAGCAGGTTTAAAATGCAGATGAAAGAAATTCAGGTGATAAAATACCAGAATAAATGTATAATGTTGATAAACTGAAATTATCATGCATGGTTGTAGATGATGATGTTCCTGATAGAGCATGCCAGGAGTCCGGAAGATGTGTTTTGTACTGACTATTTCAGAGGAAATCATAAGATAATCCTCATACAGTCAAAAAAAGTTTTGGGACTGATGATGTTGGTTCATTTTGAGCAGGAAAAAAAAGGGAAAAAAATATTTGGTTTTTTGGTGTACAATTCTACTGAAGTCAACTTGCAGTTGACAGTGGAAGCTTGTATCATTTCTTGAGTATGCTTGCAGCTCAGCAGTCGAGGGCTAAGGTTTTCATCAAAGGTCACTGGACACAATCAGACATAATCATCTGGTCGGAAGGACCAATATCAAGCTAATCCCATAAGAATACTGCCCTGGTGTCTGATCCAAATAACCAGATTACACAAGTAGATTTTCTTCCGAAAGCTCCAGTCTGCTGAGGGTGCACATCAAGAGCTTTTGAATATGAACTGTCCAAACCATTTATGATAACTATAGCTGTGAGCATAATGCAAACCACTGGCAAGACGCCACCAGGCATCCTTCTCAGCACAGGAAATCACTCAACGATTTGTGTCAATATCATTCAAAGTGTCCAAATTCATCGCCTAACTGTTATCAAACTCATCCCTGAAGTCTGAGCCATACTTTACTAATCGACAACCAAACTGAAGATGTCCGCTGGCTTCTTCTCTCATTGATTGAAATCTTCAACCAAATTCCCAGTTTCTTGAGTTTCATTAGATCTCACGGCCCCAAGTCATACAGGGAAGCATTGGACAGCTGTTATCTTGAATATGAATCACACAGATGTACCAGCTGTGCTTCATGTCCACTGGCCTGTCCACTGACCACTCTTGGTCACAGTGAAAGGATTCTAAGCTGTCAATATTTCAGCCTGAAAGTCAGGGACATGTGGTGACATTCATGAACATCAAACCTGCGTATCTGCTCAACATGTCGACCACACACTCCATCACCCAAATTGAGCTATTCATTTAGACTTGGCGGCTGTGTATGTATCCATCACCATCATGTTCCCGATCACCAGTGATGTTTTACATCCATCACCAGATCAATACACCATGCATTAAACACATCATTCATGATCTCACTTCAGACACCAAATGGACCGGAGAAATGAACAAGCAGAATGAAAGAGAAATGAGCTCAATAAAGAACAACAATATCAATGGAAGGTTTCAACAACGGTTTTCATTGCCAGGTGAAGAACTCTGCCACGCCTATCATGTTGTTAGGTCTCCACAGCTGAACTCAATGACCCTTGACTTGCGACACCAGGGCTCACTAACTTGGCATTAACTTTAAGCTGGCATTTACATTTTACTTTAAGTCTGCTGGGCACAACTGAATTAGCTGACGCCAAGTTAGAGCTGACGTCAAGTTAGAGCTGATGCCAAGTTAGAGCTGACGCCAAGTTAGAGCTGACGCCAAGTTAGAGCTGACGCCAAGTTAGAGCTGACGCCAAGTTAGAGCTGACGCCAAGTTAGAGCTGACGCCAAGTTAGAGCTGATGCCAAGTTAGAGACTTTCATACTTGTTTTGAACAGGCAGGCCCAGCATGATACAATCGCTACTAACAAGACAACAACACACCTTTTGCCATCAAGCCAGACTGAGTCTTGTTCCAAACGAGCTTCTACATAGGGTTTCATCAGTTCACAGCATACAGGTACGCCCCGAGCCATATCAATCTTCTGGTCAAATGGGAATGGTCCACACACAAATCTTCTTTGTAGGAACAGTGTGAATGATTGCAGAATGAATTTCAATGACAGCATACCGCCAAGGGAATACATAAATAAACGAGCCAGTGTGACTGGAATGGTGCTGCCTGAACTCACCGTTCATTAGGCTTGACTTTCTGAGAGCTTCTTCATCAAACAACCACCTTCAATTATACCTCTTAAGAAAGATGAGGAAAGAATGACAATAGCCTATGATGGTTGCACCTGCTCCAAGCACTGAGTTACACCTTCAGGTCCACCTTGCTTATTATCAGCTGACGACAGAAACAGGGCTATTAGTGGTCTGGGATCGTAGCACAGTGGTGTATCAGTGGTCTGAGTCTGAGGAAGTGCTAACAAGTCAACTGAGGTATTTGACTTCACTCACTCTCTCTGACCTATTCTATTCTCTACAGGACATTTGGTATCTGTGAAATCTTGCTTCATAACAGCACTGGAGATCTCTTCAGGTCCCCCATAACACAGAAACAGTGAGATTACGATCCTTGATGTAACCTCTTGTAACTGTCAAAGTAAGGAGCCACAACACTTTCAGCTCTGTGATAATCGTCTCATGGTGGATTTATAATCTTCAAAGCAGGTGCATCTACTCTAAAGTAATGCCACGAGTCTACTACAGCACTCTGATAATTGATGAATAATCAATATCACCTAATTAATCATTGATTACTACTCATTAGTTGATTATTAGCTGTGATCTAGTGTTAAATATCACAGAATTAATATTCCATGAGAGCGTGCTTAACTGAGCTCCTCCTATCACGCCATGTTCAGTTGGGTAGGACGACAAAGAGATCCAAGAGAAGCATCCATAACAATGAATTCATTCTCAGATTGGAGTCTCCTCGTTTGATGTTTCACCACACATCGCCAGGCTCACCTTCATAAATTACAGTGCGCAGCATCGGTTTAGTAAGCATGCAATGGAGAGTACTGTTATTCTTGTATCATACTCCCCCCAGAGGGGATGTCGGTCCAACCATTTCCTTGAAATGAACTGAGGAAGACAAACTCCAACACAAGGAAAGTGGGGTATTAGTATGTGATTCTGTACGCGACCAGTGATGGTTTACTCATAACCACCATGCCTACTCCAGGTATCAGCATCAAAACTGTAAGTGTTGACAGGATAACCGAGCATGGTATTTCCCAAGTGTTGTGTCCTAGCAACTATGCCGATACCACTCAATGTGTCAATAACACCAATCACCAATTCAATGAACAATAATCAATACATTTGCTGACTTGGTAGTGGCTAAAACGGATGGCAGTGTATAACATTATATCTCATGGTAGGTGGTGTACACCAAAGTATTTGTAACAGGAGTGCATGGAAGTCAAACACTCACATTGGTAAAGTTAAGTACCAATATAAATGTTAGAGTAACCTACGATGTTGCTATTTGCAGCAGGAGTAATGATGAGTTTTAGCTCGAGAGATGCAGTTAACTTGTAGGATGAGACACACCAGGCAAGAAGTCTAAATTCATCCTCATGATAACACAGAAACCGATAAACCTAACAACACGACAAGGATATGAAGTAGCAATCAATGGACAGAAAGCCAGCAGCAAAAACCTGGTTGTGCAATGGCAGTAGATCAAACAGCGATAGCTGATGGATGTCCATGGAAGAAACAGCGGCACTTAATAACATGGCACAGTGTCTCATTTTACAAGAAATACGCGGATGAAAGCAGCATTTTTAATGATGGCCATTAATCTGCTAAAGCTTTGACTTTAAAAGAAGCTCTCCAGAGAGGTTTAACTTCTCAAAGCTGAGAGTGTCTTGTTGAGCCCTGAAGCTAGTGACCTCGTCCACTGATGTTTTGTGACTATGGTATCATCTAAAACAGCAAGAACTATGACTGAGAAAAGAGCTTTTCAGGTTTATCGTTACAAAGCTTCAGCCGTGAAGCAGGTGACCTCCACTAATGTTGTGTACAGGGTACCTTCTGTATCAGCCAGAACAATGACTGAGAAAGAGGTTTTCCTGAGGTGGAGGTGAAACCCTGATGCCAGTTACACAGATATAAAACAACTTTACAGATGGCCATGATACCATATGGGACATAATGATTGGGATCATATTATGGGACATAATGATTGGGAAGCAGGAATTTGTCACAACCACCTGTTTTATACAAACAAGAAAATTACACCCATCTGTTGGCCGCAGTTGAACCATTGCATATATAGAGGATTTTAACCAATGGATATTGCTGAAATCCCATTATTAAACTTCATGACCATGACCACGGAACCAACATATAACCTCAGGGGCTGGATTTATCCAAATTAAACTCGCATTAATGATGGCAGCAGCTAATGGTATTCTATAATTCTAATAAGATGTATATGATGAATTACATGAAGTATCAAATTTATGAGATTTGCCAACAGATCTAGGGACTGTGGAGCAAAATGCTGTGGCCTTGGGTCGAGAAAGGCAGAGGCTGCGAGTTCAGCAGTATAGTTAACCGATGCCTAGACACTGGAGGCAAATATACCTAACAATTGAAATTGTGATGGCTGTGGCCTTGGTGGCTATTTCAGGGGATAGGCCCTTATGACAATAGGCCATATGATGAGATATGGAAGCAACAGCGGACACAATGTTTGTTTCAAAGGTACCAACTTGTTAGTGTGTAAGAGTCAGTCACCTATTGCCCTAAGCTTTATGTACCGTGTAGACATCTCCAATCCTGACTGTTGAAGTCACTTGAGCTAATTACCGAACACACTGACGCATCCAAAATCTAATCAACGCATCTAAATAATCTAAAACAACTTGTTGCGCATCAGCGAGAAAAACATGCTACAGCCATGCATTGGCCCTAACCCGCCATCCCAATCTCGGAACCAACTCAACCTGCAGACCAATATCAAGGAGGCCTCCTATCACAGGTCACTGTCCATGATATGACCGGGTGTGCTCGGTCAATTATGGAAGGAAATGACTTATTGGTTCGATTAGCTGAAACTGGCAGGTGGTAGACAAGGAATGGGGCAGTGGAAAGGTTACTTTCTGGGGAGTTCAGGCTGGGAAATAATGAAAGGTGGAAAGGTTACTTCGTGTCAGGACCAAGAAGAGAATTGCCATTAACTGAGGAAATCCAGAATCAGTCAGGGCTTTATGCTACATCTGGCTGTGATGCCAAGGGAAGAATAGGTCAGTACCCACTTGGTGTTCTGAAGGTCTGAGGGAAGTTCTAAATTGCCAGTTTTGTTGGTTACTAACAGAACCATCTTAAGACACATTGTGGACTTGCAATGACAATGACGAGAGCAGTAGAATAGGAAGAACAAATAGTTCAAATTGTAAGTGAAGGAGGCAGTATCTCATCCTTTGACATGATATGGGGACAATGAAGCAACCACAGCCTCATTGGACCTGACAGTTTCACCGATCTTATCATGATTATATTATCACAATACACCACCTAAAGCTTTCAAACATGTTGTCAGAGCTAGAGCTGGAAGCCCAAGAGCTTTCAGACTCACTTTCAGAGTTTCTAAGCCATTATCAGTGGGACGTACATGCCACATTGTTTTCAAATGGAAATCTGAAGGAAATGAGCTGCATTTCCATCAATCTAAGCAGGAGATTAACAGTTTAATTACCTTAAGTGATTAATTGAATTTTGACATGCTAATCATGTCTTACTCTTTGGTTTGAATGCTGAAGAAGAACAAATCTTTCTTATAGCTCTCAAGCGCCCACATCCCGGACTAAAGCTTTTCACTAAACTTCATCAAATTCTAGTGACAAATTCCTTGAGGAATTTGCCTGTAAAAAGAGGAGAGAAAACAGGTGTAGAGTTTCTAACTGGTTTGTTGCTAGGCAGCCTTAGTGACACGAATGCTGTAGGAGGGAGAAGCACTTTTAGAGAGATCTGCTGATTTTCCCCTCCCTTGATATCCAACCTGCTGAAGTGAGAAAGTCACTTTGAATGACAAACACGTTACTGCCGCTCTAGATATATCGGATTTCTACTTTTGATGTGTCTCCATCGAAAAACATCTTACGGAATGTTATCATTTGATGAAGTCAGTGAGTTATTCAAGTAGTAATTTGAGAGCAGATCACTTGGGATAGAATGTCACACTCAGCTCTTGTTCATCACCTTAAGCAATTCGCTTTGCTTTATTGCCAAATCACCTGAATGAGATATAACCACTTGAGTTAGGAACTGAACTTGATACTACTGTGACGCTAACTTTAAACTGAAAATTTACTTGAGATATTTGAACAAGAAGTTCATCACAAACAGGAGGTATCATCCATGTAAAACTGATATGAAAGAACACAGAACCTTCTACCACTATCACGCTATGTTTAGCCATTGACGTTCTCCTCTGACAGTCTCCCAAGATTGGAAACCATGGCAGCTGATCCAGCCTCATTCAACAACCTATATGAAAACCCCACAGAGACTATCTTTACCCCAAAGGCTTTGATGTGCATTGCAACACCAAGGGTATCCTCTCACAAAAGGAGCCAAGTATGAGTATTGACAAAACACTGGGGTTTAGAATGACAGACCTGTGTGCATAACTGCCCAAGAGAAATCGATAAATGCCTTGCTAAGCTCACATGAGAGGAGATTACTGACCAACACCACTTACTCTGACATTGCCCTGTTTTTCAACAACCTTAAGCATATCCTCCTCTCGTCTTTTGAGTCACGAGCAATACGGAGGACCTAACCATGCGACAAAGATGTACAAGATCGGCATACCAATCAGACTCGTTCATGACCTGGACACATCATATCAAAAGATGTGAGACCGAGTCACAACAGGATGAACAGCTATCCATGGACAAGCCCAACAGGCCAGGGCTGCAGATCATGATCATAGGCTGTGATATATCTTGGGTGAGAGTTAGCGGCGATGGTGATTTGTAATGAGGAGGGGAGGTTTGAGCGCAGGAAGGATGGGCAGAATCTGTCTGGCTTTGGTGAGAGGCAATTTCCAATGATATAGAACATACCAGTAGACAGGAGTGGAGTCAAGCCTGACAAGGCAACCTCGGCCCGCCACCTTGCCAATGACAGGCGTAGGGATACACGGCTGGCCACCAAATAGGCAAACATTAGTTGTGACAATGGCACGTGTTTGAATTAAGTTCTCACGAGAATTTGGAACTTATTTTGAAAATTTGTCAGAATTTTGAACTAATGCCCCGCGAAAACCTCTAGTTTTTTTATTCTAAATTAACTTTCTAAATACGCCAGCTTCTTATACATAATTAACGGATGAAACCCCAGCATCTAAACATCTCCTTTCAAATCAATAACTAGGAGTCGTCTTTCATTAAAGCGCGCCTGCCTCCAGTCTTATAACAGTGTTATCAACGAGAGAGAACCGAGGATGTTCCCCACAAGCAACGTATGACATTTTATAACAGGAACGTATCAAACATTAGAGACTGTTTCAATAAGGATGCGAAGAAGCTTGCTGGTGGCACCAAGTGACATTCACTTGGCTAATCATTTGGAGCAATTAGTGTCCCCCGAAACTTGATCCAAGGCACAATAAGAGCAAATTCATCAATGGGAATAATTAGACAAGTAATTTAACACTGATTTTCAATCACAAAAGGTATCTTCATTTAAAATCATAGATGACCTAAAATGTTGCCAGTTGAAGCTTATCGTGATTTCTATCTGGCATGATCACATGACATGCCTCAAGTTCATTTCCTGTGGCAGGAAATACACATGGGAAATCCAACTCAATTCTACAAATTCCAATCGATTCTAAAATCCGGTAAACCCAACTGCTCAATGAGGGGTAATACCTGTACCCATTCAGATGTGATGGCTATAAGGCATGGCCATATCCAATCATCATGCCCTTCACAATTTAATCAAAATCAGATGGGCCACGGTCGGGAGGGATATATCGAGGACAGATATGGTAGCACTTTGTCAGCAGGGTTGTCTCAGAGTTTGATATCCTAACTCAAGCATGGAATTCTTGAAAACGGAAATATACTTTCATTTCTCAATGGGGTGATTAGCTGGATTGAGTTACAGTGATGTTTGTGCAAAGCAATTTTTCCAATCTGGATCTGTCTGATGTGTTTTAAAGCCAATTGTCACCACCATGGTAATCATGTCTGTATGACAGAGGTATCATGGCCGACTGCATTTGGTACTCATATCTCCACAAACAAGTGGTGTGACATCAGGCTTGCAGTTAGCAGACCAAGGAGTCAGCAGTATGAGGTTCTTGATACATGCTGCTGATTACTCTTTGGAGGACTTTGGAGTCAAATCAAGTTCATGCAAAGTTTCATGATCAGGCGTAACCAGATGCTAAATTGAGAAATCGTGGCTGAACTTCTGCCAACCGTGGTGTTGATTCAAAGTCATAAAGGAGAATTGCATCATATTTCAATTCTCAACAGCTAACTGCAATCCTCATGAACCAGCACACACTGAGGCACTTAAGTACAGAATGACTCGAGTATAGAACAGAAGGCAATAATGCCAGTAATTCTACTGGCAAGTGACAACAAATCTCATTAATAGTGCTACTAATGAAGACTTGAGGAGGAGGTCTGGTGATACACTCCATAGCTATTTGGTGATGATGGGGCAGTAATCAGTCATCATGTAGGAGCTTACACCAATTCGGAACAAATTACACCTAATAGTAACACAATGTGACATTTAACCATTCTCACATTCATCCATCTTTATTTCAATCACCCAATCCTATCCATCTGCCAAGGCTACAAGCTGACTGATATCTGCCAGGGTTACAAGCTGACTGATATCTGCCAAGGCTACAAGCTGACTGATATCTGCCAAGGCTACAAGCTGACTGATATCTGCCAAGGCTACAAGCTAACTGATATCTGCCAAGGCTACAAGCTGACTGATATCTGCCAAGGCTACAAGCTAACTGATATCTGCCAAGGCTGCAAGCTGACTGATATCTGCCAAGGCTACAAGCTGACTGATATCTGCCAAGGCTACAAGCTAACTGATATCTCCCAAGGCTGCAAGCTGACTGATATCTGCCAAGGCTACAAGCTAACTGATATCTGCCAAGGCTACAAGCTAACTGATATCTGCCAAGGCTGCAAGCTGACTGATATCTGCCAAGGCTACAAGCTGACTGATATCTGCCAAGGCTACAAACTGACTGATTTCGGCCAAGGCTACAAGCTGACTGATTTCGGCCAAGGCTACAAGCTGACTGATATCTGCCAAGGCTACGAGCTGACTGATATCTGCCAAGGCTACAAACTGACTGATATCTGCCAAGGCTACAAGCTGACTGATATCTGCCAAGGCTACGAGCTGACTGATATCTGCCAAGGCTACGAGCTGACTGATATCTGCCAAGGCTACAAACTGACTGATATCTGCCAAGGCTACAAGCTGACTGATATCTGCCAAGGCTACGAGCTGACTGATATCTGCCAAGGCTACAAACTGACTGATATCTGCCAAGGCTACAAACTGACTGATATCTGCCAAGGCTACGAGCTGACTGATATCTGCCAAGGCTACGAGCTGACTGATATCTTCCAAGGCTACAAGCTGACTGATATCTGCCAAGGCTACAAGCTGACTGATATCTGCCAAGGCTACGAGCTGACTGATATCTGCCAAGGCTACAAACTGACTGATATCTGCCAAGGCTACGAGCTGACTGATATCTGCCAAGGCTACGAGCTGACTGATATCTGCCAAGGCTACAAGCTGACTGATATCTGCCAAGGCTACGAGCTGACTGATATCTTCCAAGGCTACAAGCTGACTGATATCTTCCAAGGCTACAAGCTGACTGATATCTGCCAAGGCTACAAGCTGACTGATATCTTCCAAGGCTACAAGCTGACTGATATCTGCAACACAAGCAGTGACCATATCATCAAATCCTTGTATGGCAAGCTGAACCAAACATTGCTGAAAGTATGTTTCAAGTGGGACAACTGGTGATTTATTCAGTATCCATCTGGTCTGTCCATCCATATTCGATATCCTATAATTAAAACATTTTACGCGAACTTAGATGAGGCCCGTCAGTTATGTAAAGGCACTTAGAGATTTTACATTCATTTATTTAATACTAATAGAATCAGCCTGCTTCGGACCTGAATTGAATAAAGATACCTACCTGAATCTAAGACTGAAGATACCTTGACTATATTTCAAATCCACTGAGACAAGATAAGATGTAAAGTTCTGAAGCCATTCGAGTAAGATCTCACACTTCTACTGAGGTAGACAAACACTTTAGCTGCAATGAGCACTTTACTTCCATGTTCATGAAGCTGACTGTTTTGGAAAGCAACACATTTAGCAAATCTCCTCAGTTTCTTGGTGTTAGCAGTTTCTGATTGAGATGGGGTATTGTCATCTGTAGCAAGACGTGGTGATGCACTATGGTTGGCAATGAAGCTAGCAGCGTTAGAGCCAATGTCCAGTAACAGCAAGAGTCATGGACATCTGCATCATCCTTGAAGTGACCGGTATTTCACAGTCATAAGCTGATCTTAGACACTCCGTATGTCTTCTGACTGTAAGCTATAAGATTCTTAGAGCTTACAATTTAAAGCAATTACTTATTAAGAATTCTGAGCCCATTTATTGTGATAGACATAGAGAATGGAATCCGCCTTATGAAAGGTGATAATCACGGAGGTAATATTCTGCTGCAATCTGAGCACCAAGAACGATGTTCTCACCCAGAAGCTTACCAGGGATGCTCCTTTCATTTTGAGTTCACATAGCACTTCCCTCGGGCTCGAGAGGAGAGACGAAGCAGTGACCAGAAAGGAATACTCCTATTTCTTGGATTTCAATTCTGTCACCAGCATACATGTACCACTGCATTCTACACAAGGTCTGATTCCATTACAGCGGGATGCCCAGTGAATGTGTGAAACCATGCGATTTTCACAGTCATTGGATTAATTTCGATGAAAGTTATCAGCTCGTCATTGTAACTGACCATAAAGTCTGTGGAACACGGGGCATCACAATGTCTCCCGCTGTAATGGGATCAGACCTTAATATCCCATCCACAGTACATTTCCTCGCTAATCCATTCAGTTGAGGGATAAACATGGATGACATATCAGGATATTGATATGTCATGTGCAATAGTCCGACAAACAATGTGAGTAGCACGATCAGGCACTGAGGGCTTGCATGACAGGAAAATGATAACGGGTGAAACGGGTCAAGGTGAATGCTGTCAGTAGCTAGAGCAAGGCTCACAATCCTTGCTTGTATTGGGAGCCAGAATGGAACTAGAAGCCTATAAGGTGGCCAAGGTGTTAGCACTGCTGTTTGTAGATTATGCTCAGGTCGGCAGAAATTTGGCAGAAATCAAGTTACACATACTGTCACTCCAGTCAACACTTACTCATTGAACCAACTGTCCTTGAACTTCTACACAAATGTCCACCAACGTGTACTGCCAGCATCACTACCATTAATTGGTTGATCTGTCAACTGCAAATCAATGTTGTCACTCCCGATAATATTGCTGTCGATGCGAGCAGGAAACGGTAAAGGACAGAATTGATCTCTTAATGGCCAACTGAACTTTTCAAGTTCTGAGTGATGCCTGATGCTATCTTTCCAAGGTGGTATCTTCAAATCACACCGAATGGACTTGTGCAGTCAATGATAATGTGAGTTTATGTCAGCTCTTTTCATGTTGGTTTTAAACACATTACTGTCGCTGCCAACTATCATGTTCTTTAACAGCTATGGCCACAAAGAAATTCAAATATATTTGAAATTACCAACTGCAACTTATCCATAGTTGAAAATTTACCATCTCAGTATGTCATCAAGAAGTCAGATGTTTTTTTCCCTTCAGAAATATGATCGGATGAAGCAATGAGCCAATAGCCAATGCAAAGAACTGATAACTTTTTGATACCAAAACCAAAGCTACTACAAAGCAACAGTATCCAATATCATACTGGTATCTTGCTCTCTGCTGGGAATCTAAAAGCTCCACAGTGTGTACTGAGTAAGCATCGTATCTGGCCAATAACAAAATGTTTGGAGATGTTTTTCATGAACAAAGCATGAAACAATGATAGCCGGTAGAATATATATGATACACCACAGGTGAGTAATGCTATCTTCAGCTGACAATCCAAGTCTGCACATCTTAAGTAAAGTTAGGCAGAGGCGTGAACTCTTGATTACTTCAGCTTTACACCTTCATGAGATGATGTAAGAACATTGGTGAGATCTTATGTGAACAGTAAACCTCCTGTACAGCAAGTCTAAGGAAAGGTGATATCTTCTCTTCAATATCAATAGCATTCTAACCATGTTCCTCTACAAGGAGGTAAAGAACCTGTTTACATCTCTGCCACTATTACAAGATCCTCTTATTTCATAACGTGACATCACTAATGGTCAGGGGAAGTTGTCCTTGATCTCTAAGGGGATAACATGCAATGTCCCCCAATCCAATAGATGCTAAGGAGATTACAGAATGACACTGCTCAGGCTAGGGTCCATGGCCTGTGAGGAGCCTGTCAATGGCCGTATATATAGATTTATAGATGTCCTGACTGCATTACCAGAGGTACAAATGACACTAAGATGTGCCAAGCTACTCAGCCTGAGACAGTCACATCAATGTAGGTCAATCCTCGTCCAAAAGTAGAAAGCTATCTGATAATCCTTCATGAGACACCAGGCTGAATGTTGATACCATCTAGTATAACTGCCTCTCACAACAAGTCAATGCAACCTCATTCTAAGCAAGGTATGGCCAAGCTTATGATTTTCTAATTAAACACACCTGACTGAGTATATCGGTACATCTTCCTTTGTAAAAAAGCAAGCCATCTGCTGCACATTCATATTGCAATATACTACAGACTCAATTTCTGCACTCTGAAGGTAGAACTGTTTACTTTTGGTGGAACAACACTACTAGCTTGTTCTACAGGTAGCCTTCAAGTGTACTTACACCCCCAATCTCAAGGTCTAGACTAGAGAACGATGATGTTTATCACATCACCTCTTTAGTCCAATCAAAGCATCCATAGATATGATATACCAATGATATTGATTGAAAAGAGTTTTATAATTCTGAGCAGCAGTTCTATTAGTGAAGCTAGCCTCTTGCATTAAACGCTCTCACTTAATGGTTTGGTTGTACAACATGGTAATGAACAACATGCAGGGAACCCATTTAGTGTAAATACCAAGGAGTCTCCATTATCATCCACCATCCAAAGCGTTACTAAATGTGGATATTTTCATGAATATTATCCAGCAAACCTCATTAGTACACAAAACACTAACAGAGACAATTAGATTAAGGCATAAAAGTGGCACAAGTTGTGATAAGTGGTGTTGACTGATGTTTCTGGAAGCTACACAGACGCCACTCTGGGATTACATGATTTTCTGGATATTGTAAAGGATATCCTCGTTTATTTCATTATTCAAGGAGGCTACCACTGAAGGGATCATGTATGATACTGTCATGAACCAACACAGAGTCTGACTTTTTTCCCTGCTTATCAAGCTTCAAATGAAAACTTTATCCAAAAAATATTGCATGAAAACAACTCGGTTGTCATCACTGACCACACCTCAACCAGCAATCGACCAGCCCCAATATAAACAGTACCGACTGGAGGGAATTCCTGGCCAGGTTCAATAACTACCTGATGGGAATGCTTCAACCTCAATCAATCTCTTCTCGATGCGTTTGATGTTCGTGCCAGTGATTAAAACTAGCAGACACAGCCGCAGGGATGTGACATTCATAGCCAGTTTACTCATTTGGCCCAGCCAACAAGCTAGGGAAGACTATTGATTTTCCTCCACTACAAAAACGTCTTCTCTTTTTACTATTATTATCACCTCTGGAGCCCAAACAGTTGGGAGTTTTTTCTGAGAAGGTGCATCATTAGCAAACCCTGAACACCCTACCTACCCCAATATCGGATAGTTCTTGGTATGTTAGTCATGATACCTCATGGAATCATAATTCTAAGAACACCTGACTACAAAAAGATTGCTTACATTTCCTTTGAAGCATTCAATAAATCAAACACCTGATCGACAAAGTGACAAGATTTCCTCTGATTTGTGAAGTGACTGCTCAATATAAGTTGATCTGTGCTTCGATTGGTGACAGGCCGAGGCACCATTCCATCAATAAGCTTGTAAACCTGTACCAAGACAGGACATTATGTGGTGATTGCTTTCTTAGGGAAAGGATATTCTAGCTGAGGCATTAATGACTTGTCTGGATCCTATTATCAATCAATGAATGGGACTGATTTTCCCATACAGCGACCTCTGGCTAGTCTGTCTACCAATGCAATAGAACTGTGAGTCTTAGGAAGATTTCTGGATTGCTTAAAGGGAACTGGAACCGCCGAGCGATTTATTCAACTTTTCGACTTTCACCGCCCGAGAAAGTCAAACATCCAACTTCCTATTCGAGTTCAGATTTGTAGCTCCGCACCCAGTGCCCGAGCATGCGCAGTTCAATTTGTTATTATTGAGAATCATGTGAGAATCACGTGAGTCATGCGATCTTTCATTCATGAGTTTTCGTAGTAAATTCCATAGTAGTGACGTCACTCAATGATTGACAGCTAGGCGCCTTTTTTCATTCATGCCTCGTTCTGATCACCCGATACGCGGGAAATGAAAACGAGGTCATACGAACTGGCTTGGCGGTTTCAGTTCCCTTTAACTCAGCTGGAGTTGTGCGTTTGTGAAACAGAACGACTGGCAGTTCATGTTTCTCTTCTTGGAAGATCCATACTAGCACTAGCGACCAGTGACCTTCATCATCACCAACTGGTCATTACTTTCCATCTACAACTTGACATCTGCAGCGTTCTCAAACCTTCATCACTGTCAATTGTGACAGATGACCGCTTTTCTTCAAAGGAGCAACGGTATAGAGTAGAGTCTAATGATAACACAGGACAGATGTAACAGAGATCAATAGGGATTGCAGTATTGGTCTTAAGGCACTTTACGCCCAGGATTCTAACAGATAGAGCCTAGCTCGGATTAGCAATCGACCACAGGGGCAGGACTCCCTTCACTTGACTTACCTCAACAGGACCAGCTTGACTGAAACAGAGCATTAACTACAATACTAATGACATCAACTCGAGAGATAACTAGGCATCTAGAAGCTTGCTAATCAACCAAATTGAAAAAACTCAACTTCGACAAAAAATAATTATCCTTTCATTCCAGACTAAACTAATTAACTTAAATATATTTGCTTTAAAAAGCAGATGCTGGAAATCCATTGCGACCAATTCTTTGAGAAAAGTAATCAAATTCTCTAGAATGAGGAGAAATCAATGAAGCAATTGTCAAAGCCAGTCGTTTAATCAAACTACAATTTCAACAAGTCCATTTTTTCCTTTCTATACCCGAGCAAACCAGAGTTACAAATTGCTTTCATTCCACGGCGGATTAAATTAAAACTCTCTTTGTCCAATCAATGCATTCCGTTTGAGCGAACGTCCAAATGATATGATAGAACGATCGATAAAATCATGTATTTCTATGAAAGCTTTTAACAGCGATGTCAACTATAGATCACTTTGTCACTTTTTATGCACATTTGCCGTTATGGATAAATCTCTATGAACATGTCTCTGTGGGATAAAAATGGCATAACTGTTTCAGGGAAATCATACAAACATCAGCAAGTTAGTTGAACAAGTTAGTAAAAGATGGAGAATTACGTAAAAGTCTCATGTATGGTTACTGGTAGTAATGGGACATATTGACTTCTAATTCTGTAACGTTATATGACGACCACTGGCAATCATGAGGGACCAATGACAGACCAATAACACCTCTGAATCAGCCTAGAAACCAGATACCTTATAAATCAATGAGGCAATCATTGCTCCAATTGATTATTATAACAATATCGAAGGTTATATTTGAATATCAGGAATATCCTTCTACGATCACCTATGGACTGTACCGATTCTTCTGCATGAAAGTGCATACATTTCAGCCTTAACTGGAGAAATCAAAAAGAGAAGGTAGTCTCTAGTGAAATACAGGTCTACCTCATTTTAATTTCTTGTCACTTCAAATAAAAGTCTGTCCAAATATCAAATCCAGTAATTTTCTGTGTAAACACTGCTGGTTTGTACAGCCGGTCAGATTCACGCATGAATGCACAGCCAACTCTCATTGTGTTTTAAGCTTCTATCAGCTGGAATATCTGTAGTTATTCTGTAGAATTTGTCTAGTCCACAGGGTCCCTACCAACATCAAAGACAGTAACATCATGTTTACAACTGCCATGGTCTCTTAATATAGCTGATATTGGTATCTATTGTCTCGTACATGACCCAAAAAATCATCCAAAAGGGTAAGGAATTATTAACTTATATGATATGAGCATTTGTTCGCCAGCTCCTAACAGTAGTGCTTTCTGATGTTTCAATTGATTTATGGTTAATCAACCATTTTCTAAATTCCCCACGTCTTTCATGGGGTAATAATGATATAGTTCCTCTCCTACTGATTCCTATTGAGATCTATTTACAATGGAACAGTCACAGCCTCACTAATCCAAAGACTATTCCATGTTCTCTCATCAAGATCCTCATAATGAGGCCTGGGTCCATCAAAGATCACCATCCCAGGGGTCATTTATACATAATTAACTAACTATTCTTCCCAGGAATCAATGAGGAATTGGACGCAACAGTATTATGATGCATCGATAATGACAAAGAAAGTTATAGATGATATTATTGAAACATTCGATTTGGTGACTTTCCCACAAACTGAACAATAAACTTAATTTACTTCATTACATAGCCTTGGACAGGAACTGGAACTACAAGGAAATATGCTGATGTCACCACCTCTGAAGTCCCTCCCTCAATGAACCCTCAAATATGGGCTGAGATAACCCAGACTGGAAAACTGACATGACGTTTTTAACCACAGCACTGTTTTAGTGTGCAAAGTGCCAACGCTGCCATGCCGCAGAGATGTAATGAGACGATTTGATCAATCAAATCCCACTGCATAATTCTCAACTCGGATGCAATTCAACCAAATAATACGGTACTTCTACTCTTAATTCTATTTCTGCATCAAACCAGTATCGTCTATCAGCAATTACTGCAATGCACTTTCTGTCGGATGAAATTGCTCCAGGATTCATGAAAAAGCGAGTGCAGAGTGCTGTTTGGTTTTCCATGGGTGATGTGTGTTTTGACGAGTGACATGCAGCATCTGTCATAACCTTTCCGAGCGGTTCTTTGTACGGGATTGAAATCACTCGAAATGTTGATACTCCCTGGGGCAGAGATAAAGGAGAATTTTAATATCGATAGTCATAATACCTCCGGGGCTGATCAATCTCTGCGCCAAAGATCAGTCACCTTTCAGCACAGCATCTCTGCCAATTTCAAATCTGATGAAATCTTTCTCTTTACATGTTTTAACAAAAATATCTCTTCTCATCAAAAACACATTGAAAAGATTCAAAGCTTGCTCAAACCTTTCCCATTTAAAAGTTTAATATGCTTTGACAAGTGATACCATCCATCTGTCAAAGACATATGATTATTTGAATTTTCCTGATTGATGCAACATAATGGAATGGTTATATTTTGAAATTGGAATTTACAGTTTATAGACATCAATGCTTAGTGAAAGTTTCATCTGACTGATGGCGGGTTGCTCCAATTATGGCATGGCATCTTGAAGTCTCATGACTCTTGACCAATCACAATTCAATGTTACTCTCTTTCTGAATCCAGTTCAACTCCTTTGTGTTGATGAACTTTACCTAGTGTCAGGTGAACATTGCATCTCTTGCTATGATAATCCACCTAAGGTGACTAAGGCAGTTAGGTCTACAAGATCATCATTTCCGTTCCTCATAGAAATCCCAATCTCTAATTGACATAACCCTACCACAAGTAGCTGTAATGACAATCAAAGTTACTCCTCATTACAGCTCGTGGAAATGATAGTCAACAGATCAATTGACTCCAATGTGACCGCCTAAGGTTGCCAAACAAACAGGATGATCTCATCCCCAAAACCAGATTGCCATTTGCACCGCCAACCAGAGATTTTTGTTGTAGTGACCTGCAACAATTATTACCGGAGGATGACACCTCATCTTACTAATGAAAGACGCATTGCTTGGCCTCCAAGTGGTACCAGGAGAACAAAGACAGAAATCTGCATTGATAATGAAAAGGAGAGGAAGTCCATTCTTGGTATATGACCATTGGTATATAAATCACCCAGTACTTGTTGTACCCATCAGCATTTCTACACGCATGATACTGTCACATCAGTTGACTGCTGGCTGACATAAAAAACACTATTAGGGCGGTCTGATCATCCTCCGCCTCCAAACCACACCACACTAATGGGACATATTAGTTACCCATTAGGAGATCAAAAGAAATGATAGTTCACACTAATTACTATTTGCTTGTAATTTGTGGTATTAAAGGTTTCAGTGACGAGTCATTGTCTTCATTGTCTGCATCCTGGTTGGATCCTTCTTCATATGCTGTCCTGTGATCAGGAGTAGCAGCAATGGAGCAATATGTCTTAAAACCACAGACTTCATGGAGGGGGGGATCAAGAGCTGTTATGCTCAACCATGGAGGGCAGGGGGGCAATTCAACAGGGAATAAAAGAGCCATGCGTCCTGAGTGAGAGACCATAAAGCAGAAATCAATTGCCAGCTTCAGGCCACTGAAAGTCAATGTCACGGTTCTTGTCACTGCTCTCACCTACTTTGAGCCTGCATCAAAAAAGTTCACCACTCTTAAGATTTCAGCCAAACCTCATATAAAAGACACAAAACTGAGATTTGGCAAATTCTGCTTAGCAATAGTTCATTGACCTGATAGCTGAATACCAGTCTGGTCAGAAACTATATTCCAAACTGACAGTTCGTTGAACCCAAATTTACCAATGTAGCTTTGTTTCAGAACATTAGATAACTTTTACTTTGTTCCCTAATCCCCTGGTAACAGAAAACTAAATGGACATCCACATACAGCTTGGAGAGTTTTTCTAATGTTGTTGATTTACCCAATAACGTAACCATAGAAACAGGAGACTGGCGTACAATACCTCGGCGATCGCAGAGGAAAGGCGTCTGTAGAAGCCAAAGCATTTTGATGTGTCTCACTTTCTATTCGTTTCTCTTGAAGCTGAAACATTTTGATGTGTCTCACTTTCTATTCGTTTCTCTTGAAGCTGAAGCATTTTGATGTGTCTCACTTTCTATTCGTTTCTCTTGAAGATGAAGCATTTTGATGTGTTGCACTGTCTATCTGTCAGAGATCATTTCCATCCCACCGTCCATTCCCTGAATGACATCAGCTCACTAAGGTTCAGCTTCTATCTTGAATGACAGTGTTAGTAGAAGACATTAACAGAGAAGGCCTCTGGTATCTCTAATAAGACGTTGGAGGAGCATGCCTCTTGTATCTCAAATTACAGTAAGACATGGGAGGGGTGGGCCTCTGGTATTTCTAATGACAGTAAGACGTCAGGGGGTGGGCCTCTGGTATCTCTAATGACAGTATAAGTCAAGGAGTAGGCCTCTGGTAACTCTAATGACAGTAAGACGATGGCTCTGGTATATCTAATGACAGTAAAACGGTAGAGGGTTGGGCATTTGGCATCAGTATTTTGATCTCCTTGTAGTCTGATACTAGTACCACCTGAGCAGGGATCTGATACTCTGTCATGTCATAGTACATGCAATGTGGGTGTACATCAAAGCAGCATCGATACTACATACACTAATACGCAGACTTATCCACTGACTTTTCTACTTTAATCTTCTCGAAAGCCTTTTAAACAAGAATATGTTGCTTATTCTACACTTGATCAAGCTGCATACAGAGTCAAGGAGGGCAATTACCATCCTATGTTGCTGTCAACAAGGCCTCCAAACGTGAAGACTGCTTGTATTCAGACTTGCCAGCATTTCTGATTCAACTGTACTGGTGGTTGAGCAGGAAAAAAAACAGCGAAAAAGAAAAATAAAAGAAAAATTTGGACTTGAAAAAAAAGAGCGGGGTTCCACTGTATATAAATGAGTGTTTGAGGCTGAATACTAATTTTCTACAGTATGTACCACCATGTGCAGAAGCATTGATTTGTCAAACAAAATGAGCTTGATTAATGTACTCAGCTATTGTATGGTTGGCCCAGTTCAGGATAGGAAAGGTGACACCTCAGCTGCCAGCAACTACATCTTCATTTCAGGACTCCACAAATTTGCACTTTAGAGACAGAACAATGACTAGAATAACTACTGAAGAAATCAAATAAACCACATAAAAATATCACTAACGGATATTGTAATGATATTGTGGTGTGATTTTCTATGATATTCTGTTTTACTAAGAGCCCTTGTCATCAAGGGTAAATTGAGAGCAGCATTGATGAAGACTTGAACATGTTAATCCCCTCAGGTAACATCAACGCATACTTAGTCTCACAATGGATGAGCAGCTTCTATTGATATTAGAGTAAACCAGGAGAAATCAATGAATGGGTGGATTTGTGGTGGCGCTAATCATAACGTTATTTAAAACCACGCGAGATGAAACCCCATCATTGCACTTGGCTAACAGCAATGACTTTAACAAACTAATTTGATTGACACAATATTTTAATACTTTCTACTCTTAAGTCTTCACAAAATTTCCTCGTTTCAAAGAAGAAAAGCTCACAGCACTTCATTATCCTTTAATAAGAGCAGCTCTATGTTGGCGTTTAGACAAAAGGGCATCTTTTAATATTATTTCAGAACCTGGATGTCTATGCTGCCTGAAAAAGTGTCATCAGTTTTTCAAATAAGCAGTGTAAACTATGAGGCACAAGAATTGAATACAAGCTTACGCATGTCATATCACAAAATTAAGGTAACAAGACAGCCTTCAATCTGGCCAGTGAGAATCCCGAGTGTGGAAGTCACTGTGCTGTCATAAGGCTTGAAATCAGCTTGCGCTATAGGGTTATCACGTTGAGACTCTCATTAGCCTGTTGTAGCCAATTACTTCCAGATCAAGACGATGTACTGTACTCAAGATGAAGGTGGTAGTAGTTATATTAACCACACCCAAGCCGCGTGCATTAGTCTGATATCAACTACAGTAGAGATTGTCATCTGACTTCACATGACTATATCATGACATTGGGTGATATGAATAAAGACTAGCAAATGCTTTTATCTAAAACTCCATGTACATTTACACTAGGCCTTTCTGTACAAAATTGAAGTAAAAGCATTTGCTAGTCTTTATTCATATCACCCCATGTGCTGTTTAAACATTATAGCGCTTATAGCATTGACTTGTGACAAACATAAACATGATTTTGAGTGGCTGCTACGACTTACTAGGATTTCCCTCTCATTTAGAGAACACGTCAATTGAAGAAGTGACCTGCCGGTGATTACAGGCAACACAGTTTTTGAAGTTACCCGTGATCACAGGCAATATGAGTTACCGATGCTGCTGTAAGTCCCAAGACACCTACTCCTCAGGAGTGGGCCAAAATCAATCTACGACAAGTATGATACACGAGTAAAATCATTTCAATCACTCTCCATGAGAGTCGGACGGCAATCTTGAAGACCGATGAAATGCTCGGCAAGATTCCTTTAGCAGAACTTTCTCCTAATTAGGTAAGTGGCAGGCAGCATTTATAATCAATAATGGCTGCCAATACCACATCCAAAATGAAGCAATACATCAGTGTTCCTGACAATCAACCTTTCTTTCTGCTACATAAAATGTGCATTTGACTTGTTAGACATATTGGTTGTGTTTCTTTCATATTTGAAAGCTAATTCTAAGCATGGAATGTGAGAAGAATGGGAGCCTGATTATTTCACTGACCAAGCAATATGCTGTACTGTTATTCAGATAGCCTGACAGCACAAACATTCCAACATAATACTGTTATACATAGGGACAACGAAGCTGAGATATCCTGCTTATTGGGTCAATCTGCTCTCATAAAAACTCCACTTTTTCCTCCAAAACATTGAGAGCAATTAGGACAATTATTGACGGCGATGGGCAAGGGTAAATCATCAGCAATCAAACAACTTTTGAAGTGAAGTGGAGTGGTAGCTACAATCCTGAGTGAACACCCAGCAAACATTCATTCTACTCATGAGTTAACCCAGTCTATGCTAGGCTCAATCGAACCTCTGCTCCAAGTCAGTAGGATGTGAAGAGACAATGTGAGAAGCACGAGGTCAAACTGGCAGAAACTAGTGATAGAAATGCGGTGACAGAACTTAGCGATGAACAAGCTTTCTGTATAATCAGCCGTGTAACACTGCTGATATAGCTTCCAGGGTAACATCCTGGACAAATACTGCTTAGTTCGAACAGCAGTGGTTGGAAAATGTTAGTGACGCATTTGAAGATAAAGGATTTACTCTCTTGCTTCAGCTTGGAAGAACATTCTCTCAAAGGTCACCAAAACACTATAAATCAACTTTAACTTAGGAAATAAGGAATTTTGACCCTTCACCCTCTGAAACTGAACATGGTGATTTCCTTTCAACAGTCAGATTTTAACCTGAGGTCTGAATCGTAAAGATGACTTACATCAGAGTCCGGTCCCTTGTCAGCTCCTGGGCACTGGAAGCTGACAAACTCATGGCAGCGTTTGTGAACCGCAAAGCAGCAAACTGAAACGAGAAATTGAACAACATAAATTACAAACAAGTATTTTTCACGAGCCGTCACGTCAAAAAAACAGAAAGTTTACCAGCTGTAAAATAGTGATAGAACTATACTTTTTTCCTGGTGCACATAAATAACAAATGCTTTTACTTGGTTTTCTAGAGAAAAAGCTCATAACATATTATACCGAATATCAAAACCATCTTACATCACAAACAGTTTCTATTTAAGCCTATCATTTAAATTTCATAAAATGTCTGTACTTTTATTTGCTAAATAAAACTGAAGAAGTAAGTCACTCTTATCGTCTCAAATGACCAAGAATAAGATGAGTCATGAAATCCTTTTCAAATATTTGTGACCTGATTAGGCTAGATCATCAAATAAAACACACAGCTTTAATGTGGACACCAGGAAGTCACATACTGTCTGCTAATAAGAGATATTGAGAAAATGAAAATATCTGTTGGGAATGTAATAGCACCAATGGTTAAGGTTATCATCATGGACTGTACACCTTAACCCAAATCTTAGATGGCCGCTATTGGACACATCAGAAAATGCCGGAAATGATTCCAACAACAAGTCATCACTTTTCAAATTTTTCTCAATTTGACAGTTCAAGAAAAGCATGGGCCTAGTACAATGGCAGATACATAGACCTTTAGTGACAGTTGTCTTAGTTGAGGGACTGCTGTTTTCCATGGTAACCCCATCTTCCTACTCATACCCCAGCGCTGAAATGAGACAAAACAGTTCTACACCTGAGGGTCATTCGGCAATGGATACAGATTGCACGTAATGATCGAACATTATTCTTAACCAACTTTGTAGTTGACTGTCATTGTTTGGCCATTCCTCTGAAGATACCGTGAGCTTCTTCATCACCATAGTGACAGTAACTTAGTGATGTGCTGACTTCAATCTCCGGTGAACAGTTAAAAAGCAAACATTTGCCTGCTGAAGGAATGGCAGCCATTTTGGAAAGGAAGTTACCAGTTGAGCTATCAGCGAAGTCTGTATGCTAGGTAACTTTTGTAACTTAGTAACAGTGACACTGATCTACACCATGTTCGTTATAAAGAACTATACCATTTGTCAACCAGTACCAGATCTCTGTCATAATTTTGTCAATGGTAAGGTGATTTTTGAGAGTCTAAATGAGATCACTGAACAGAATAAAGGATGAAGTAACTTTAACAGATCTCAGCAATAAATTCTGCACCCCCACTGATTGTGAGTCAAGATGTTCCTGTACCTGAGTGATCTCATACAGCTAGTCAGTGGTAGTTTCTGGATACACCACCTCCTGATACAGCATGATTTTCAACCTGTAGACTACTTGATCCTCCATCAGTGGCCACGTTTGATGCATCTTCACATACCATTACAAGGTTGCTGCGAAGGATGTGTCAATAGTCAGCCACATCAAAGCAGGACTAAGTCCATGTTCTGAGGGTGACTTTAGTCAGATATGTCAAAGGCATTTTCTCATGGGCTTTGCACCTGAAGAGTGATGATCAATCAGGCACACAGATTTTGATGCAACATTTTTGACATACATTACAGATATCATTCAGTCAGGAAAGAGTGAAACTGTATACATGCAGGACTCCCCTTCACAGAGAATCCCATCACACTACGAAATCCTTGGATCCTGTTGAGAACTCAAATGAATGGCATTCCTATACCTGAATAAGTTGAGATTCATCAAGGTATTTCATTTATTGGGATTTCAATAGAGTGTTGAAGCCCAAGGTCCCAGTATACATGGTATGGGAAGATGGCTGGACTAGGTACAGATGAGGCATTGGCCAATAACAAATACATTTTCTGGATTGAGATTTCAAACTAGCTAACTGATTAACTAGGGTTGGAACAAGAAACAGGGTTCTTTATTTTTCAGTCTAGGCAGGCAACATTTCTGAGAAACCCAAGCCTAATTGTTCTATTGCAGTATGATATACAGTTGATATCACTTCTAACAACAACATTAAGCCAGAACATAGCCTACTAGGTAGGCCTTGGTTCACTGCATCCTTTTTTATTATCTTGCAAAGCATCCATAAATATCATGGTATGTTTTGATGTAACGGAGATTACTTCACATAGCAGCAAAGTCTACCACACTATCAGTGGTGTTGGTCTTGGCACTATATGCCTAGTTTGCTTCAACGAGTTATACATGAAAGGGCCTACACAGCCTGGATGCTGAGCAGTACAGTGGCCACCAAGAAAGCTCATTTCTGCCTATTCTTCATGAGTTTGCCCACAGAGGTAGACCAGGCAGTCTTTGATATCAGAAAAGCTCTCAATTTGCAATGGTGAAATGAGATCGGGGGAGTTACGAGTTCAACTCTACCTAGAATGTTGCTTTCCTTGCTTCCACAAGGACAACACAAAGCAGCAGTCTATATGGGCCCCTTGTGATACAGAGCAGGCAATAAACCTCAATGCCAAGTATCTGAATAAATGAATAAACACATCAATTCTCAATGAAAATAAGAGCCTTCCCCACCTGCTGATCACAAATAAAGCAGTTCAAAATCCAATACTACATAAAGCACCTATAAATCACTTGACAAGATGCAATATAGCAAGGAGGCATATGTTGGCAAATGGCAGAGGTAAAAAACCACATAACTTTAAAGTGGGTGCTCTGTCGGAAGTATTGACTCCACAATAAAGTTTATTTGAATTTGAATTTGAATTTGATTCCCCATCAACTCAACTTCTATCCATGAAGAGGATATGACAACCTCATATAAACCTTCACCTAATCCCGGAATGCCTTTGCTACTCCAACACGAGTCATGGACACAACTATAAGACAAGGTCGGGCAAACTGACCTAGTCATTGCTGTGTTAACTATTATACTGAAGGCACATCATTAAACTTTTGCTTCATCTGTTTGTTTTGTATTATGATAAACATAATCGTAATTCACATTAGAATAGAAACATACGTCAGCAAAACAGCCACCAGCAGACGTATTTCACGAAGAGATTCAAGCTGATATACCCCACTCCATGAGGAACTCAGTAATGCTGAGTTATGAGGGACAAAGCCACCTCCCGGGATTGTCTACCACATTACCGATAAAATATGCGGCAAAAACATCACCGCTGAAATTGGCTGACGATAATTTGTGTCGGGTTTATTAACAGTCACAGCATAAACACACAGAAATAGACGGAATGCCCTTGGCTGTTTTATTGATGGGTAAAAGTAATTCTGTCATTGTGTAGAAATGGCTATTGAAATTATGCTGTTAGTTGAATAAAGTTTGATAGGATTAGTAATTTGTACCAAAATAATGGAAGCACTGGTCCAGGGTAACACACAAATATTTCGTGTCGATGATGAAATGATTGCTGTTTTTGGTTCTTAGCTGTTGCACTACCTTACCATATTGACTCTGCCTTGTGAAACTGGAAAAGGTGGATTCAGCAAACGATACTGTGGATGCACAATCTGGAAGTAGTGGGTTTGATACTCGGAAAGTCTGCTACTCAAGTGTCCTCGAGCAAAACACTTCACCATGCCTTATAAGATTTCAAACAAAACTCTTTCTGGCCTCTCGAGGTAGACAATTAGCATGAGACCATCTACTGACATGAACTAGCAGGGTTAAAACTACTGTAGGTCTACCACATGACAACAGCTGCATTCTGTTATCAAATTCATCACCAATCATTATGCTTCTATCAAGCTAACACGTTTTTAGAAATGACACCTGGTACATGATTGAAAAAATATTGAAATATTGGAGATTTGATCAGAACTCAATTGGCATTTAGAAAACAGCATCATTATAGCATAATCAGAGCACCTGCAGGTATCAATATTTCACTCAACTATTGAACAGTTTAAGTTTGATTACAGAATATTTCAAGAAGAACTCTTGATATTGAGGACATCTGAGTCATGTCTTCAGAAAATCTGTCAACTCTAGTTGCACCCAAGCAAGCACACCAGACAACTCAAGGCTTAACTTTGTCCTATTGCATAGTGGTTTGGGGAAAACGTCTTGGCGTGGTTTTATTGAGACAGGTCTTTAGCATAATGCAAAGAACACAGTTTTTTCAAGAGGCCTATACACCAACAAACACAACCCCTTCCGGTCAAGTGAATTGCCTAAACTACCAGTTAAGGCAAGGATTCACTGCTAACTAATGTTCAATTATGTCTCAATTGGGGACCATCATTATACCTTACAGACCACAATATACCTCGCAAATGTAAACGCATTGTGACCTGAACTCTTGCTCACATGCATATCACTGTATGTTTGTTCAGTTTGAGTAGTTGTCTGCACTTCCTGGTAAAGAAACTACACACATGGCTAAAGGCGACCACGACCATAAAAATGAAATGGCCAGGGCCATTGTGCTCACCTCATGTGGAGAAAAGATGGATAAAGAGCATGGTCTTGTGTCATGTAGTGTTAGGTTTGATGTAGGTCCAAGCAATTACAATTTCCCCAAAATGGCCAATTTACAGTACATTCGACCTCTGTGACCTTGAAAAGTAGGTCAAATCAAAGAAGACCCGGGTGACACATTGAATGGTTGTTAGAATTAGATGTCCCTATGATATAAAATTGGTGCCAATCAGGCAAGTCATTACTAGGAATAATGGCATTTTGAAGAATTTAGGATTTGGCCCCCTCCCTGGAGGCCAAACGGCAAATCAGATCGCACCAAACTTCGGTACCTGAGATCACCTGACCAAGGGGTACATGTGTACTTAATTTGTGATCAATAGTCATTGCAGTTAAGAAACGTGCCATAGTTACGGCCTGACGGCGAATTTACGCCATTTGACCTCTGTGACCTTGACAAGAAGGTCAAATTAAAAACCTGTGTGACATATACTGTATGGTGGTTAGATGTACCCATGATATCAAATTGGTGGCAATCGGGCAAGAAGTTAAGGAATAATCACATTTTTAAGGTTTTTGGATTTTGCCCCCTGGTGGTCAAGTGGTGAATCATATTGGACCAAACTTCAGTCCCTGAGATCACCTCACTAAGGGGTAAATGTGTACCAAATTTGGTATCAATAGTCATTGCAGTTTAGAAACATGCCATCGTTACATCCTAACGGCCAATTTACACCATTTGACCTCTGTGACCTTGAAAAGGAGGTCAAATCAAAAACCCGGAGGATATATGATGCACCTTTGCTAGAAGTACCTACCATATTTTTTTCAAAATTTCCTGACTACTATTAAGGGAGATATTGCATATTTTCACTTTTAACGTTTGGCCCCCTGGTGGCCAAACCATGTAACGAATCGGACCGAAACTTGGTCTCCCAGGTGTCATTACATAAGGGTACATGTGTACCAAGTTTCAACTCAATAGCTCTAACAGTTACGAAACGTGCCCTGCTAACGGACGACGGACGACGACGGACGACGACGACGACGACGACGACGACGACGACGGACGACGGACGCCACGGTATGGGATAAGCTCACCTCTGCTAAGAGGTGAGCTAAAAACTAACGCAAGAAGATCTTCACTCTCAAACAGATTATCTCTGTCATCATACTCAAATCTCTCCACGGTTTGATTTGTGTAGGTTGTCAAGACAACAGCACACACCTACAGCTGTATTGACTGTAATGACCTGTCACGACAATAACGCGTCAATCATGGAAAGTGTTGGGTTGAACACATATCATCAGTGTCAAACAATATTGTCCTCATCCCAAGTTGATTGGAAAGGGGGGGGGGGTGTATTGATCAACAAATCCAAATCAAGAGTTTCAAGCTAAAAAGTATTTGGACATTCTGATACTATTCTAAATCAACTGGAAACTAACTCTTACTGCATTGAATTATTTGTGGCACTTGTTCTTGCATGCTGAAACTGGCCTTATCCATCATCAAATCACATGTCCCCAGAATGGCTATATGGGCCATACAAGTGCAGAAGCATTTAAGAGTACAGTGAGTGCCACAGAGTAATGACAGCTTTTGAGTAAAGGAATAGTGACAAACATCCAGCAATAACAACCCATGATATAAGCTATGATAGATAAGATTTGTGGTTCGAATCCTAGTCAAGGGCAAAATGATATTTCTGTAATAATTTCATTCTTTCATGATAAATTATATCAGTTACCAATCAACACTGGGGTCAGCTTTTTTATCCGCCAATCAATATAATCAAGACATTCAATTATAATCAAATTAACTGTGGATTATTCTGTGGTCAATTTTAACATTTACTAATCTTATGGTTAATTAACATCAGATCACTCTGATCTCATTGCACACCATCCGCAATAGGACCTTTTATTCTTTATTCTCCCATGTGAAATAGACATCAACTTTGTGGTCAGCCAATTATCAATCAGCCTGTCTAGTCACTTAATTGATGCTAAAGTAAGCCAATTATCAATCAGCCTGTCTGGTCACTTAATTGATGCTAAAGTAAGCCAATTATCAATCAGCCTGTCTGGTCACTTAATTGATGCTAAAGTAAGCCAATTATCAATCAGCCTGTCTGGTCACTTAATTGATGCTAAAGTAAGCCAATTACCAATCAAACTGTCTGGTCAGTTTTATCACTCTGGTTTAATTGATGCATAAGTAAGCCAATTATCAATCAACATGGCTATGGCTGGTCAATTTAATTGATGCTAGAGTAAGCCAAATATCAATCAACATGGCTGGTCAGTTTTCTATCAATGCTGAGAAGGAAGGAGGCTTCTTAGTGGATTAATTGGAACCCCATGTCCACCAGCGGTCCAAATCAATTCAAAGTGTGTCACCTGTTTTACCAGGAATTAATTCGTTTGGGTTTTAAAGCACTAATAAACCAATTATCACCAAATTTAAAAGCATGGCAATAATGCTGAGCAACCATGATGCTACTTATAACACCAATCTCTTGTGAGTTAAAAGGGCAAAGTCATGTAGTTTTAGCTATGCAAAAGGTCTTCACATATGTGGACATATACCCGCCTATACCCGGTAGGCCTAGTCAGTGTGAGTATGTTAAACGAGAAGGCCTTGCTCTAATTCTTTAGAAGTTAGTGGCCTAAAAATCCAAATACACAGACCTAATTTTATTTCAGGAGGTAACCAGGTTGGCAGGATGGTGACATGATGACACACAACAAACACCATATTCAATTATGATATTCCTGCCACCATAGAAGTCCTGCCAAGCCGCAAGCCATCCCTCTCATGAGAGGGGGCGTGGCACATTGACATTGTTGAGTAATAGCAGAAACAACATAATGAATTCTATACAACATTACTGCAAACTGGTACTTACCTTTGCATTGGAAACCTTGTTTTCCAAACCCCCTGCAAAACAAGGAATAGACCTGTCAGAATAAACGCTAGTGTAGAGATATACGGTCTACAGTGTATTTCACTATCACACACTGAAAATGCAGAAGATGATAGACGAGAGATGCCGGTTTACCTACCAAATAAAATCCTTGCAGTGTCCACAGAATGTCGGTTGCTTAAAGAACCTAGCCATAAATTTATGATCCTTAACTTCGTGCACATTTTTCTGCCTCAGAGCACCCCTACGGTGCATCCCTTTCGAAGAGATACCGGGTTGACCAGCGGGTTGCGAACTTTCGTCAGCCATTTTGACCAAGAACTGCACTCTGGTTAGGCTCGTTCTGGGCCTCGTGCAGCAGCTGCTGGAATGAGCAGATGACAAACGGTTATCAATAGCTGGCAGCACCAGATAGGGATGTCACATGCTCTACAATTGGGCTAGTCAGGTGGGGTGTGGCGAGGCATAGCAGAAGAGGCATGACACCATGTAGAGACTTGGAGCATCCAGTAGAGACATGGAACAACCTGTGTGGAGAGAAGGCACATCCGGAGAAGACATTGTTACACCCTGTAGATGCACACCCTGTAGAAACTTGGTGCACTGTGTCGGGAGATGGCACATCGAGAAGAGAAATAGCACACCCAGTAGAGTAGAGACATGGCACATCCAGCAGAGACATGGTACACCCTGTAGAAACATGGTGACCATGTCGAGAGAAAGTACATCCGAACGAGACATAGTGCAACCCTGTAGCTTATCACACCCTGCATGACACATCCAGTAGAGACATATCACGCCCAGTAGAGATGCCACATCGAACAGAGACATGGTGCACTCTGTAGCTACATATCACACCCTGCATAGACAAAGCACATCCTGTAGAAACATGGTACACCCTGTAGCATATGGGGCACACCCTGCATTAGAAACACGGTACACCCTGTAGAGAAATGATACATTCAGTAGAGACATGGTCCACCCTGTGGAAGCATGATACTTTGTTGGGAGAGTACACATCCAGATCAGACAGACACGCGCCTAGTAAAGGGGCATGGCACATCCAGCAAAGACTAGGTACCCCTGTAGCATCATGGGATAGGGATAGGGCACATCAAGAAGAGACATGATGCACCATGCAGAACACGACACACCCAGCAGGTCTGGGCAATGGCACATCATCGGGAACAAGAGACGGCCAGCTTGTGCATGTCTTCACACGCATAGTGAGATGATAGCTCAGACCAGGCCTTGGCGCCTGCGGTATAGAAGGGACGGCCAGGTTGCACCTGTCTTCAAAAGCAAAGTAAGATGATAGCTCAGACCAAGGGGCCTTTTGGTGCCTGCAGTATAGAAGAGACGGCCAGGTTGTACCTGTCTTTACATTGTTTACGATGTATGTCTCCCTTGGTTACCGGTTTAGCAATAATGCGACAATGTACTGATGGGAGGTTGTCGTGACACACTAGATACGCCAGCATGATAATTGATGAAATGACCGCAGACTAATACTGATACCATTAACTCAACTCTAGTATTATGATAAAACATTTGTCAAATTTGTCGTCACTGCCATGTGCTGTTACCTGAGCTAAGAAGAAGGAACTAGACTTTGAATAAAATAAAAAATCCACGCTCGTTTTAAGGGCGGGGGACGAATTACAGCTGGAACCTCTAAACCAGCTCCCGCAGATTCGTCAACCATCAAGTCAAAGCAAGCATGAATCTGGCTAAATCTGCGGTTTATCTTACTAACATATTTAAACTAACAAGAGGTTTATATGGCAGTGAAATTCTACCAGCATTTCTCCCATGGGTACGTCAACTATTCGTTTTCTGTAGTGCTGGTGGTCCACGACAAGGGAGCTAGGGGCTTGAATTGACCATAACCTACTATAACTGTCTAAAAGACTGATACCCGGCAGGGGAGCTAGGGAGGAAAGCCTTTCGTTTAAATTGACCAGAACCTACTATAACTGTCCTAAAAGACTGATACCCGGCAGGGGAGCTGGGGAGGAAAGCCTTTCGTTTAAATTGACCAGAACCTACTATAACTGTCCTAAAAGACTGATACCCGGCAGGGGAGCTGGGGAGGAAAGCCTTTCGTTTAAATTGACCAGAACCTACTATAACTGTCCTAAAAGACTGATACCCGGCAGGGGAGCTAGGGAGGAAAGCCTTTCGTTTAAATTGACCAGAACCTACTATAACTGTCCTAAAAGACTGATACCCGGCAGGGGAGCTGGGGAGGAAAGCCTTTCGTTTAAATTGACCAGAACCTACTATAACTGTCCTAAAAGACTGATACCCGGCAGGGGAGCTGGGGAGGAAAGCCTTTCGTTTAAATTGACCAGAACCTGGTATCATAACTGTCCTAAGACTAATCCAGAGTAGTCTCTTCGTGTAATTAAGGGTGACTTTGATCTCCTGCTCTCCTCGATCAGTCAGATGGACGGCTACACCAACCTAGAATCCTGGAGAAAAGACAACCAGGATCATGTCACATCTAGTCGAGACAAGGTTCAGATTACATGACACGTCAATCTTGTAGAGACATGTTACACCCTGTAACGGAACGCGACATACTTTGTCGTTGGATGGCACATCCAGGGAAGATCTGTCCGACCCTGAAGAAATAATTGTGTAGGCCTGCCCTGGAAAGATCGAGGCCCTTACGAAAATGATCAGGGATTACCATGGGGAAATGGGAGTTTACCATGCTTCCCAAGGTTAATATTTCAACGTCCGTCAGTGTCGTTAATCAACTTCTTTGTGATGACTCGAGTGCAGCAGCGAGGCTTCTCTACTTGAGTCAGTTCATGGGGTTATCGCGTACTGCCATTTAATCACACCCTTTTGGTTTAAAGGGGTACGACTTTCGTTCACACATACATATTTACTGTTGGTCCAATTACATCTATTACCTACTTCTAACGCAAGGCCACTCCAATAGTCAGTCATGCTCGGGTGCTATCTACATATTCAATTGGTGCGTGTATAAGTTTTCCCGATCGCTACATGTTAGTTCAGGCTATGTGACCACTGGGTTTGTCATATGAGAATACATGAACTATAAGGTATATGTATTGTTTCAATCATTGCAAATCTGCCTAAAACGGCAAGTTTTCTAAGGTACCGGTGCGGCAGTGGCGTGCGTCTTTTTCATTGAAACGACCTCGCACGACCGGCACCGGCACATACCGTCGGTGATGATGGAGAGAGCGGTAGCTGGTACTTATTCAGCACGGTTAACTAGCAGTTCAATGTGCCCATGACGTGACGAGAGCAAATCTCACGGGTGGAGCGGAAATCCGACATATTGCTGACATCATCGGCGCCAACAACTATTTCTTTTGACCCTGCCAGAGTCTTTCAAAACAATTGATTGATTGACTCTGACCCTGCTGACCACGATTTTTAAAAACTTTAAAAAAAGGCCATTCAAACGTTAAATCAACTGCAAATATAATCTTTTATATCACTGAGGTATAAAGATACGATATGATGAGAAAAATCTGTACAACTATGGAAATATACGATTACTTGGATCTATTTCGGCAAATCACTTCGCCACCTGCGCGACCTTGTCACAATTGCGCCGCGCTCGTGAGTTAAGAGTGTATGACTGTCCCTTGTGACTTCCTCATCTCTCTCATCATGTTGTCAACACGGTGGAGCAGCCAGGACTGATTCGGCCTGGCTGTGACTTCCTCATCTCTCTCACCATGTTGACAGCTTGGCAGAGCAGCCAAGACTGATTTGGCCTGGCTGTGACTGTCTCATCTCTCTCACCATAATTATTGTCAACACGGTGGAGCAGCCAGAACTGATTCGGCCTGGCTGTGACTGTCTCATCTCTCTCGCCATATTAACAACTAGACAGTGCGGCGAAGATTGATGTGGCCTGGCTGTGACTGTCTCATCACTCGCATCATGTTGTCAGTACGGTGGAGCAGCCAGGATTGATTCGGCCTGGCTGTGACTTCCTCACCTCTCTCATCATGTTGTCAGCACGGTGGAGCAGCCAGGATTGATTCGGCCTGGCTGTGACTTCCTCATCTCTCTCATCATGTTGTCAACACGGTGGAGCAGCCAGGACTGATTCGGCCTGGCTGTGACTTCCTCATCTCTCTCACCATGTTGACAACTTGGCAAAGCAGCCAAGACTTTTTTTGCCTGGCTGTGACTGTCTCATCTCTCTCATCATGTTGTCAGCACGATGGAGGAGCCAGGACTGTCAAACAGTTGTGTGAGCTCACTAGAGCTTGCACTTACATAATAGTGTAAAACTAAAATTTATATAATATATATATATGTATATAAAACCGTCATCGGATGCGCATCCGATATGCCACGAGATCCTTTACCGTCAATTCCCTTACCGTCTTCGGATCCGATATGCCACGAGATCCTT
Organism: Lineus longissimus; assembly: GCF_910592395.1. Lineage (NCBI taxonomy): Eukaryota > Metazoa > Nemertea > Pilidiophora > Heteronemertea > Lineidae > Lineus > Lineus longissimus. The sequence continues at coordinate 28,317,232 of NC_088308.1, forward strand.
CACCGTCAATTCCCTTACCGTCTTCGGATGCGCATCCGATATGCCACGAGATCCTTCACCGTCAATTCCTATACCGTCATTGGATGCCACGAGATTTTTTGTTACCTCACCGTCAATTCCTATACCGTCATGGATGCCACGAGCTTTGTTCGCGTTGTAAAGGTTTCGGGGATACGACTAATGCATGCGAGCACCGTCGGCGGAACCCCAGCGCCCGCCCTCTCGATCTATCCGTGGGCCGCGCCACTAGACTGTCAGCGCTCACGGACTCCGGACCTCCAGACCTTAGAGACCGAGCTTTTCTTTACCTTACAATTACTGTATACTCGGCGCCTCACTTATATGTGTTGTTTTTTTCACATACATTGTTCTCGTGGTTTACGGAAAAGTAGGCTTAAAATGTTATAGTGTCTAAAAACAATATTCAGTTAATGGAATTACACTTTTTTCCATTACTGCTTGCTTGATATTGCCCTAACAACTTTTTCATGAATCAATTTTGAGCATTATGTTTACAACGTAGTTATTATAGCACGAAATATGAGTCTAAAATGCCAAATACTTGCAACTATTATGTTAATCACTGAAATCTTAGTGTACTAATTGCTCGCTATAAGCTAGGTTATTGCGCCCCTAAACCAACGTACTGACAACGCTACCTCCCCGGAACTCAAACTTTAACGTGAGTTAATTGTAATCTTACTCTCTATATACCAAAGTGATTTACCTAGGAATACAGTTGCACTTCACTGAAAACTAATGATGTGTTGAATGATGAGTTCAATGAATCCTTCGATTCCTTTGGTTTTCTTGGCGAACTGACGTCCGACAACCCGTTGACGTGTACCTGCAATACGCCATTGCCGTAGTGTGTAAACAGATCTATTTTTGGACGAAACTCAGCCCCTCACAAACTTTGGTCCATTTCGCCAATGATGACACTGCTTCTAGACTGTACCACAGCACTTTAAGCTGTAGCAGCGCAGACAAGAGTCAAGACAAATGTCCGCTGCCAGCCGCTGCTGGACCAACCCCCTCGCCCACCCCCCATCATCATATCAGATTCAGAGGCCTGGCTGAGCCCTGTGATTTAGCCAAATTCAATATGATTCTTTTCTACTGTGATATTAAGGCCCTTGTGTCATGCAGCGTATTCGGTAGCACCGGTACACAACTTATGTTAAACCGCGACGTCTGCTGCAATTCAAATTGCATATGACGCCAACGGAATTGTGACGACTTGTTTCTCGGATTGGCAGGTCACGGGTTCGACTCCCGGTGAATCTGCCGCAGTTTTCTTTTTTTCTTCTTCCTTATCTTGTTATCTTATCATCCATGTACAGATGTCAATATTATATTATTATCTTTATCATACCCCTCACCCAAACTTTTCAAACTGCAGCACATACCGATTCCGGGCGTTCGAGTACTACCGAGGATGCTTCGAATCGGCAGCTGGTATTTTCCTGGCAACATTAGGGCAAAGAAGTATTAAGTGTCGGACAGTGACTTTTTCAATCAGAATTAGTCAAAGGGTATCCTGAGCTTCAGGATTTATACTCCTTTGTCATATCGAGAGGCGGAGGATATTGAAAACCACTGGTGCCTGGATGGTTGAATGGGTACGCCGGTCGTTGACGTATATTTACTGCTGGTCCAATTATATCTAGTTCCTACCTCTAACGCCAAAAATCGACTCCAATAGTCAGTCACACGCTCGAGCGCTATCTGTATACAATTTGTGCGTGTATAAGTTTTCCCGATCGCTGCATGTTAGTTCAGGCTATGTGTCCACTGGGTTTGTCATAGGAGAATACATGAAGTATGAGGTAGATGTACTGTTTCAATCATAGCAAATCTGCCTAAAACGGCAAGTCTTCTAAGGTACCGGTGCGGCAGTGGCGTGCGTCTTTTTCATTGAAACGACCTCGCACGACCGGCACCGACACATATCGTCGGTGATGATGGAGAGAGCGGTAGCTGGTACTTATTCAGCACGGTTAACTAGCAGTTCAATGTGCCCATGACGTGACGAGAGCAAATCTCACGGGTGGAGCGGAAATCCGACATATTGCTGACATCATCGGCGCCAACAACTATTTCTTTTGACCCTATGTTGAAATAAATAAACAAGCACCACAATGTAATATAATCTGTCCGACGTTTCGGTGTATTGAACCTTCTACTGGGAATATTTCTTTTGACCCTGCCAGAGTCTTTCAAAACAATTGATTGATTGACTCTGACCAGACCCTGCTGACCACGATTTTTAAAAACTTTAAAAAAAGGCCATTCAAACGTTAAATCAACTGCAAATATAATCTTTTATATCACTGAGGTATAAAGATACGATATGATGAGAAAAATCTGTACAACTATGGAAATATACGATTACTTGGATCTATTTCGGCAAATCACTTCGCCACCTGCGCGACCTTGTCACAATTGCGCCGCGCTCGTGAGTTAAGAGTGTATGACTGTCCCTTGTGACTTCCTCATCTCTCTCATCATGTTGTCAACACGGTGGAGCAGCCAGGACTGATTCGGCCTGGCTGTGACTTCCTCATCTCTCTCACCATGTTGACAGCTTGGCAGAGCAGCCAAGACTGATTTGGCCTGGCTGTGACTGTCTCATCTCTCTCACCATAATTATTGTCAACACGGTGGAGCAGCCAGAACTGATTCGGCCTGGCTGTGACTGTCTCATCTCTCTCGCCATATTAACAACTAGACAGTGCGGCGAAGATTGATGTGGCCTGGCTGTGACTGTCTCATCACTCGCATCATGTTGTCAGTACGGTGGAGCAGCCAGGATTGATTCGGCCTGGCTGTGACTTCCTCACCTCTCTCATCATGTTGTCAGCACGGTGGAGCAGCCAGGATTGATTCGGCCTGGCTGTGACTTCCTCATCTCTCTCATCATGTTGTCAACACGGTGGAGCAGCCAGGACTGATTCGGCCTGGCTGTGACTTCCTCATCTCTCTCACCATGTTGACAACTTGGCAAAGCAGCCAAGACTTTTTTTGCCTGGCTGTGACTGTCTCATCTCTCTCATCATGTTGTCAGCACGATGGAGGAGCCAGGACTGTCAAACAGTTGTGTGAGCTCACTAGAGCTTGCACTTACATAATAGTGTAAAACTAAAATTTATATAATATATATATATGTATATAAAACCGTCATCGGATGCGCATCCGATATGCCACGAGATCCTTTACCGTCAATTCCCTTACCGTCTTCGGATCCGATATGCCACGAGATCCTTCACCGTCAATTCCCTTACCGTCTTCGGATGCGCATCCGATATGCCACGAGATCCTTCACCGTCAATTCCTATACCGTCATTGGATGCCACGAGATTTTTTGTTACCTCACCGTCAATTCCTATACCGTCATGGATGCCACGAGCTTTGTTCGCGTTGTAAAGGTTTCGGGGATACGACTAATGCATGCGAGCACCGTCGGCGGAACCCCAGCGCCCGCCCTCTCGATCTATCCGTGGGCCGCGCCACTAGACTGTCAGCGCTCACGGACTCCGGACCTCCAGACCTTAGAGACCGAGCTTTTCTTTACCTTACAATTACTGTATACTCGGCGCCTCACTTATATGTGTTGTTTTTTTCACATACATTGTTCTCGTGGTTTACGGAAAAGTAGGCTTAAAATGTTATAGTGTCTAAAAACAATATTCAGTTAATGGAATTACACTTTTTTCCATTACTGCTTGCTTGATATTGCCCTAACAACTTTTTCATGAATCAATTTTGAGCATTATGTTTACAACGTAGTTATTATAGCACGAAATATGAGTCTAAAATGCCAAATACTTGCAACTATTATGTTAATCACTGAAATCTTAGTGTACTAATTGCTCGCTATAAGCTAGGTTATTGCGCCCCTAAACCAACGTACTGACAACGCTACCTCCCCGGAACTCAAACTTTAACGTGAGTTAATTGTAATCTTACTCTCTATATACCAAAGTGATTTACCTAGGAATACAGTTGCACTTCACTGAAAACTAATGATGTGTTGAATGATGAGTTCAATGAATCCTTCGATTCCTTTGGTTTTCTTGGCGAACTGACGTCCGACAACCCGTTGACGTGTACCTGCAATACGCCATTGCCGTAGTGTGTAAACAGATCTATTTTTGGACGAAACTCAGCCCCTCACAAACTTTGGTCCATTTCGCCAATGATGACACTGCTTCTAGACTGTACCACAGCACTTTAAGCTGTAGCAGCGCAGACAAGAGTCAAGACAAATGTCCGCTGCCAGCCGCTGCTGGACCAACCCCCTCGCCCACCCCCCATCATCATATCAGATTCAGAGGCCTGGCTGAGCCCTGTGATTTAGCCAAATTCAATATGATTCTTTTCTACTGTGATATTAAGGCCCTTGTGTCATGCAGCGTATTCGGTAGCACCGGTACACAACTTATGTTAAACCGCGACGTCTGCTGCAATTCAAATTGCATATGACGCCAACGGAATTGTGACGACTTGTTTCTCGGATTGGCAGGTCACGGGTTCGACTCCCGGTGAATCTGCCGCAGTTTTCTTTTTTTCTTCTTCCTTATCTTGTTATCTTATCATCCATGTACAGATGTCAATATTATATTATTATCTTTATCATACCCCTCACCCAAACTTTTCAAACTGCAGCACATACCGATTCCGGGCGTTCGAGTACTACCGAGGATGCTTCGAATCGGCAGCTGGTATTTTCCTGGCAACATTAGGGCAAAGAAGTATTAAGTGTCGGACAGTGACTTTTTCAATCAGAATTAGTCAAAGGGTATCCTGAGCTTCAGGATTTATACTCCTTTGTCATATCGAGAGGCGGAGGATATTGAAAACCACTGGTGCCTGGATGGTTGAATGGGTACGCCGGTCGTTGACGTATATTTACTGCTGGTCCAATTATATCTAGTTCCTACCTCTAACGCCAAAAATCGACTCCAATAGTCAGTCACACGCTCGAGCGCTATCTGTATACAATTTGTGCGTGTATAAGTTTTCCCGATCGCTGCATGTTAGTTCAGGCTATGTGTCCACTGGGTTTGTCATAGGAGAATACATGAAGTATGAGGTAGATGTACTGTTTCAATCATAGCAAATCTGCCTAAAACGGCAAGTCTTCTAAGGTACCGGTGCGGCAGTGGCGTGCGTCTTTTTCATTGAAACGACCTCGCACGACCGGCACCGACACATATCGTCGGTGATGATGGAGAGAGCGGTAGCTGGTACTTATTCAGCACGGTTAACTAGCAGTTCAATGTGCCCATGACGTGACGAGAGCAAATCTCACGGGTGGAGCGGAAATCCGACATATTGCTGACATCATCGGCGCCAACAACTATTTCTTTTGACCCTATGTTGAAATAAATAAACAAGCACCACAATGTAATATAATCTGTCCGACGTTTCGGTGTATTGAACCTTCTACTGGGAATATTTCTTTTGACCCTGCCAGAGTCTTTCAAAACAATTGATTGATTGACTCTGACCCTGCTGACCACGATTTTTAAAAACTTTAAAAAAAGGCCATTCAAACGTTAAATCAACTGCAAATATAATCTTTTATATCACTGAGGTATAAAGATACGATATGATGAGAAAAATCTGTACAACTATGGAAATATACGATTACTTGGATCTATTTCGGCAAATCACTTCGCCACCTGCGCGACCTTGTCACAATTGCGCCGCGCTCGTTTGCATATTGCATATAAGAAGTAAATAAAACCTCTATTTTAGGGTGAAAGCCTTGACGGTTCAGCGCTAAGAGTGTATGACTGTGGATCGGCAGGTCACGGGTTCGACTCCCGGTGAATCTGTCGAAGTTTTCTTTTTGGAACATCCTTGTCCCTTGCTCTGCCACAATCATGTCAATGCCCAAATCAGTAGAACCTCTCTATTAAGGACACCTTCAGGACTGGCAAGTGCTGTTCTTAATAGAGAGGTGTCTTCAAAAATCTAGAAGGAAGTCGGCCACCAACTGAAGACCTCATCCAAGTTTACCAAAGACTGCAGAGCGGTGCAGGAGAGGAAATGCGGGCGGCAAGAACAGGCATGGACTGGATCGCCAGCTCTCATCTCCCTAGTCACTCCGATTGCCACGAGTCGCTCCTCCATCAACAAAGAATTCAGGGTCCTGTATTCTTTCTGGAAGATGGATGCAGCGGCTGGATCTGGAAGGCTGATCCTTTGTCTCAGAGATCAAGGTCATGTGCTTGTCCCCCCTGTCCCGCTGTGTGGAGTCTACTCCGGACCCCATGTAGTTGTGTCGCAGTCCATCCCAGACCCGGAGACGATGTTCAACTTCCACCAAAACAATGGAACGACAACAAGGTAATGTAAAATAATTGTGCCAGACATAGCTTTTTAATAACGACCAGATGGAGATAAATGAAGTTTCAACAAAATCCAAGAGCTCGCAACCTGGTGCAATAGTGAAATGGTCTTCAAGGCCTAGAACCAACAGACTTGTGATCCAGAGATCACATGGCCAACTGTTGCTTTCTGAATGATGCTTAATATCTAGTCTTTTCTCATGAATTGTCCCAAGACCAAACAGAGAGTAATTTATCATAAAATGAACAAGAAGCTAATACACAAGAGTCTTTGTTGAGATTTTTTATGGTTGAGAAGGAGCTACATGTATTTGTGTCCTCGGTGAGATGTGCCGACTCTGACTGTGGCATCTCTCCCACTGACGGGTGGCACCAATCCACACCATATGCTAGAGACTCGTGTTCCATGTAGGAGGCTGTGATCACCGGGTCACTGACCGCTGCAAGTAAAAGAATAAGAAGGGGGGTGGGGGTGATGGAATCATTCGCAATGATTAGGGTATCTGTTCTGTTGATCAGATCAGTTTACGAAGTTGGACGCAGACTTGATCCTCCAGCTGCCAAAATGAGATACAAGGCTTTGAAACAGGGCATTCATCTGCAGTGAAGGGTCGCTGATGATAATAGGACAAGCCGAATGCTTTCTTATTTTTGGATTGAATGCCACATTAGCAGGAAACAAAAACACAACTGCATTATCACTGTTCGGGGATGAGGAAATAACCCAGTATTATCATGGTATCTGTTATATAAATGTAACTCGAGTAAATTTCTAACTTTATCTTTGTTACCTACCATTCAACTCATTACAATTCAATATGTGGAATCCATTGTGCATAGATGCGGTCAGCAGCAGCTCTGGAGAGGTTGGATGCCACTTGAGTCTCCAAACACCACCCCCTGTGGGTGTCTCACTCAGGGGGGCTTTCATACGCCGTGTGTCCCACAATAACACGCTCTCATCATAACTGAAAGGAATAACCCAATGAATTAATGGAAGCTATAGGATGCCCTTATTATATTGACAACACATTCAGCCACACACCAATGGTTTGTTAAACAATGAAAAGCATAGGAATCAAAAGTATTATTGGTTTCACAACCAGTTGACAAAGTTAGAGTCTTCCGAATTCACCCAACTGGATATAAGGAATAATCATCTGCCAAAAGAAACAAAATGTACTGAGATGTGCTTGGTTACAAGTTAAACTGCTCCTACCTTCCTGTTGCAAGTATGAATTCTTTATTGAAGTTTGACTGTATGCTGCAGACACCCATACAGTGTCTCCGACTCACGAATGTTGGGTAAGAGCAGCTTGTCCTCAAATCCCAACCTTTTAGTTTGCAGTCATCACCACCTGGGGGGACGGAGAAAGACACATCAGAAAGATTATCATGAGAGTATCATCAAAGTGTCAGTGTTGTTCCCTGTCTGATTTTAACACAACAATTTAACCAGGCTAAAGACTTGGTATAATATTTTGGGCCCTAACCACACTTCAGAGTCCAGTTTCCTTGTTCTGTAACACTATCACTGTAATGATCATCAATATTATGACATGACATGATTAAGTAGCTTAATTAGTTTACCTGAGAATGCAACATATGGGTTCCAGTAGTCAAATGCTGTTATCCAGGCTTCGAAGTCATGCCCTTTCCACTTTCTCTCAACAACCAGACCAGCATCCAGTACTTGGACATGGGAAACGCCACCACCAGAGTCACTCACCAAAATTCTAGGCTCCACACTGAAAAGAGATTCAATGAAATTATAAATGAAACTGAACTAGATACAGTGTACTACCTCAGACGATCAGTGGATCGGGATGGGATTTGGCCTGGGTTCAGAATAAAGATGATCTCAACAGATCATATAAGCCACACTGAACTGCGATGATAGACACTTGTCAGAGACACATCAAGGTTAAACTATGTCTTACTCTTATCTACCTTGGATGTACCTTGGTTGACCAGTCTAATGACAAAGCCATATTCTCTTCTGCTACTAAAATCTGGTGCCGATCTTCTAGACAATACTTCTCATCCTCCACAGCCAAGCTCTTCAGCAACAGGTTCCCCTCTGCTTCTGCCACTCCCAACACTGGCTTGTCCCATAACAAATGGGGGCACCATTTGATGTCGAAGACACCTGGAGTACAAGCCACTTCATGTGTCTGTAGAGTTGTTTGTCCATAGTCACTGGCGGCCAGTGAAAAGGTCATCAGTTTACCATGGCGCTGTTGTTTTCTAAGAAAACCACTTTCTGTTCCTTTCGCACCATCTAAACTGTCTGAGACAATTTCATCATCCTGCAACCAAAATCTGAATGTAACATTTCCTCATCATGGAGTGCAGGTCCATCCATTGCGATTAGGACAAATAGGTAAATAGTTCAGCCTCGGCTCCAGAAATAAAGGATCCGGCTTGCCCAAACCCTTCAATTCAAAGTATTTCCATCCCATCATCCATACCATTTTGATAGGTGGCACCCTCGAGATATCTGTTAACAGCCACTGTTGTCACAGCTGGACCGTGAGTGAGGAAGGTCAAGGTGGAACTGTGAACTGAAGTTACCAAGCAATACACAATATCAAAGCATTTTCAGTTTGATTGAAACGTCCTATTTTTTAATTTCTTGTAATTAGCACTTTTAGCCTCAAATCCATGTGAACCTACCACTGGCTCAGCCACCTCTGCTTCGACCAATTGGTACAAAGCACAAGTCAAAACATTTTGAAAGGGTTTCACTGGACACCACTCAACTGCATCAGCAGTATATTCAGTGCTGATCTTATGAAGAACGGATATATTCTGACTTGTCATCTTGCACTCGCTAGCTCTAACATATCTTAATCTAATAAGTTGTTAACTGAAGAAATTAAACAAGACACACGAGTTATTGAAAGGGTTTTTAAACTGGAAATCTATCTTCCTTGCAATGTTGACAAAATGCGCCACGTGCTTTTGTTTATTTCTGGCAGAACGAGTTATTGTACAGATACTTTAGATGTGACACTGTGACTAAAAAATATCGTTACGGTATTTAAAAATATTTTTTTCCATATAGATACCTAGTATTAAATATAATTTTGGAACTTATACTCTTAATGTATGATATAATTGTTTAATTCGGCAAATATTGGCCTCCAAATGTAAATATATATGGATTGTTTACTTTCGTCTGTTTCGCTCCAGCAAACAAGTGCGCGTAGTGCATGTAGTGCGCATGCCACTAACAACATTCTTCACAACCAGAAAAATGTCATTCAGGGACCTAAGAAGTACGTCAAAATCATCTGTTTTCTCGACTGTCTTTTGATTTATAGTTCAAACAGTAGTGTTAGTGTATACGGCTAGTATTCTTATCTCGTAAAATATAGTGTTTATCACGACAATTTTTCTTAAAACTAGCCCATTATCGGCTGATTTGTGAGCAACTTTTTCAGTCTTCTTTGTAAGTTCTTGCACTGACTGTGTTCAGGCTACATGCACAGGACAGGCTACAGAAAAATGTGTACATTTTGTCTGCAAAATTAATCTTGACTTTTTCAGATTTTACTGAGATGATGAGGGCCCTTGGGTACCCTCGCCTCATCTCCATGGAAAATTTCCGAACACCCAATTTTCCGTTAGTTGCAGAAGTGCTAAAGTGGTTGGTTAAAAGGTGAGATTCTGATAGATATAGCCTGAGCCTAATAATATCGTAATGATGATGTGGGCGATTCCCGATGAATTGAAGATGACCGCTCAGGGTTTCCGTTTTGTGAAATAGATCTAACTGTTAGTCTGCTGGTCAAGAAAATGATATACTTGGTTGTGACTTGTATTGATATGCAGTCTCGAATAGAACACAAACATTATTGATTAATTCATGACAGTTCTTTGAAATCTAACTTCCCCTATCCAAGTTGTGTTGGCGTTCCATAATTTGGTCCTACAATGTTTCTCGTTACAGATATGACCCTAATGCTGATATCCCAACCGATGTTGACACGGAACAAGACAGGATCATCTTTGTCAAGTCTGTGGCACAGTTTATGGTTAGTACAGACTAAAGGAACCTGACGAGGACCACTTCTGCGGCGAAAGTAGGGCGATGTGGCAGATTGCACAAAGTTAGAATGTTGCATATCTGGAAAATCTCACCTTGCTTGAATCATAAAATTCATCAGCTTCTGTATGTGTTCATATTCCAATAGATATTACTGATAACAGGACACTTCTGAGCTCAATCTTGAACTCTTTTGAAAACTGCTTCTCAAAATGTGAACATTGTCCTTCCTTTCAGGCGACCAAAGCTCACATCAAGTTAAACACAAAGAAACTCTACCAGTCCGATGGGTATGCTGTGAAGGAATGTCTGAAAGTGACAAGTGTTCTCTACAGTGCCATGAAGACAAACGTCAACAAAGAAGAGGACAACCATGATGATGAGAGCAGTTCACTCACTTTTGATATTTCATCTCGGGTATGTACAAAACTTCTCCCGACACACACCGGTTTTCATGTGTCATGCTTGATTTCCATACCTTCCAAATGCTAAAATCTAAACTGACATGAGTCTTTCCAGCCCTAACATTCTGATAGCCTTCGACAGGTCAGTGTATAACTGAAGTCTAAAGTGCTTGTTGCGTCATATCATGTTATCCTGTCCCCTAGTTTTGGTAGGTACTTTTTGGACATGGCAGTGGAAATCTTTTCTATACTTTCAGATAGGGGAATTAAAAGAAGCAAGGAGGCTTGCATCTGAGATCACATCAAAGGGAGCTTCACTGTATGACTTGTTAGGCAAGGAGGTTGAATTAAGGGTAAGTCTTGATCCGTCTGTGTATGTCTCATAACACCAAGGAAGGACCAATGGTTATCCATCACTTTTATTGAAGGACTCAGTGATGATGGTGGTTCTGATGATTCTCTGTCGGATTACAAATAGATATACATGTACTTGCAGTTTCTTTTTCGTAAATGACGAGATTTTTTTTCAATGGATTCTTCATTTAGCCTGTTTCTTTGTTTCAGGAAGTACGATCGACTGTGATAGCTCGACCTCTTGAAATCAATGAAGTAGAGCGAGGCCTGACAGATTCAATCAAAGCTGTGGAGGTAAGTGACTTGATGTGCTGGACATGCTCATCTGTCCTTGTATGTTCCAGGTCCCTTTTTAAAGCTATCTTGGGGAATGTCTTCCTGAGATTTAGCCTCATGATTTCTGTATTCCATATATTGGATCAAATGGTCTTCCTCGCCCATTACCATTACTGTCTTTTAAAGTTTGTTTAAAGTGGGATGGTTTTGTTTCAGCATGAAATCGAGAAGACGATCAACATGATTGACAACGTGGCATCAGATGAAGCAAACCTGGAGGCAAAGATTGAGAAGAGGAAAAACGAGTTGGAGAGGAACCAGAAGCGGTTACAGACACTTCAGAGTGTTAGGTAGGAAATGAACTACTTGGACTGTATTGAGAGAATATCAGCAGATCATTGACTTGCCTCAAAGCTAAGTCAGTCATGATAAAATTAGATACCATAAAAAACTATTGACCTTTTGCATAGTTCAACATAACAAGTAGTCATGGTCAGTAGGTTTGAGGCAGTTTTTAACTTCTCGGGACAAGTACTGTGTCCACACCATCAGTCCATTGAGGGTGTGATTCGAAATTGTCATATGTGATTTCATCTTGTTGCAGGCCAGCCTACATGGATGAATATGAGAAGTATGAGGAAGATTTAGAAAAGTTGTACTCAGAATATTTAGTGAAGTTCCGGAATCTCACATATCTTGAACAATTATATGAAGACTATGTGAAGGCAGAGCAGGACAGATTTGAGGTGAGAATCCATTATCAAGTAACTAGCTTGAAAGCAGGCTTGGGGTATGGTCCACATGGGGACTTTGGCAATTTGATAACTGTGAGAAGCTGGGCATATGTGTGCTGGTTGTCTTGAATAGACATCAGTGTGGAGTCAATCTAATATCAAACCAGAGATCTTGTGCATGACAAGGGTGATTGAATCATCATTTACTCGTCCTGGTTGACAAGAGCTACTTACAAAAACACGATTATTGATATCAGCTGCTTCACATTTCATGTTTCCAGGAGACAGAAATATCTCTGCGCAAGATGGCAGACAAAATCAAAACAGACGATCACAATCCCAGGAGCACAAATACTGCCGATGTCGAAGAGGATGAGTTTGGAGGACTCGTGGAAGAGGATGATGGGGAGTCGGAGTCAGATGAAGATGATGCTGTCAAGGCTAGGCCTTCCCATGGCAGGCAGAGACAAGGTCTGTATTGGGGCCAGGTCTGGCATGGTTAGTTCAGTTGTGGGCAATTTGAACCCAAACTCAATTGAAATCTAAATACCGAGACAACCTGCTGGAACAAGTCATTACTGGTACTGTATCAACTCTAAGTCTAAGCCTGTCGTATCCTGTTGTGTTTTGGGAATATGACAGGTCTTAGTTATTTGCCAGGATGATAAATTGCCTCACTGAATAATGAAATCCAAAATCTAATGCCTATTTGCTCACCTTTCAGTTCCCCCTGCTCAGCCACCAGCGCCTGGTCCGGGTAGTGAACAGACGCGAGTATTTGGTGGAATGGGAGCTGAGATGGAGGATGAAGACGAGGATGACTCGGATGTCTCTGGTGACTCTGACCTTGACATTGAAGGTGATGATGATGATGAAGATGGAGATTCAGATGAGGAGATTGAGATTGCGCATCGTGGTGGACGGATGAGACGGCAGCCTCCGCCACCTCAGGAGGACAGTGATAATGACTTTTAGATACGTTGATGGAAATGGTGGTTTGATGACCACAACATTGCCAGAACCCACCATCACTGTGCTGGTGTTGTTGATGTCTGTGAAGTGGTGCAGCAAACAGGAGATAAGATCCCACCGACATCCAAGAGGGTGGTTCACAATTCTCTGTGGCCCAATCTTGGATGCAGTAAACTGTCCTCCTCCAGTGATGCAATATGAACCCTAGAGAATCTGTTCTGTGGTCATATGAGAACATCTCATTGGCAAGATTGCCTAATTATGTTGAGAATTTCCCCAATAAGTTGCTTACTTGTCTCCAAGTGTGCTCTTCCTCTTTTGGCTTGTGGTGTTGTTAGTATTGTCTCCATAGCATGCTCCCTATTCATTTTGTGTGTGGTGCATCTCACCGTCACAAGCTAACACACAACAGGCTGAACTACACAAGTGAACAGTTAATGGATACGCAGCCTCTATTCTAAGAGCACAATGTCTGAACACTGAATCTGGGTTGCATCTTCAGCAGTTTATACATATCCGTCCAATAAGTGTACTGCACTGTTTATTAATAAAAGTATTACATCCCAATCATGTCTTGTCTCAAATGGATGTTGATAGAACATAGATAGGCCTACTATGACCTAAAGTGTGCCAAGACTTGTACCGGGATGTCTCCGAAGGAAAGTCCTATGTTGCACTAAATCCAATGCGGTTTCATTGCTCAAAACACTTCACATGATGACCCAGCTATTGGCCAGGACAGTACAGAGTCTGGTTCAACCCCTTGGAGAGTCACATGTCTGAGCTGTATGTATTCAGTGCTGATGCAATCGACACGGCCTCGTGCCACGGTGTGAGAAGGGACCTGCCCCCAGACCTTTGCACATGTGAAGAGGCCACTCACCTAGTGGCATCTTTCAAGACCTATTCCAAGGTGATCTGTATGTTCCAAGAGGGCTGCCTGCATGGACTAATTCAAAAGACAAGAGGGGTCCTCTGGCCTCATGAGGGCAATTTAGTGTATGTCCGTTGTTGGGAGAAATGAGAAGGAAGGTGTCAGGAGTGTCCTACAATGGAGACTCAATATCTGGATGGCTGGTAGGCCATCCTCTCCTCATTGTACACTGTGACAAGACTGATTAGGACGGTCAAGAAAGGGACTGCACCGTCAACATGAAAGACACAAGATGGAACATATCCTGAAAAATACTTTATTCACTACATTTTGGCAATTTCTACAATACTTTGATTTGTGCAGAAGACAGCACAAACGAAAAACAACTGAGGACAGAAAGACCCAACAAGGCAGGCCAAAAAGGATCATTGCTGCGTATCAACCCATCAGCAGCATCTAAGAGCAGCAAAGAAGACTATAGTACTGCTTAGTTATTGACTTCTTTTCAACTGATGACTAGTTCTGGTATTTTGCTATTCGATGGCACATGTACTTTGGTTGATACTTAAGAGTGGAAAAAGATCCAACCGACCTGGTCTGGTCAGCAACAGTCTTTCTTTAAAGGACGTCTCAAAAAACAAGTACAGCATAAAACAATGAAGATGTAGACAATGAAAATAAGAAGCAGTTGGTAACAGCAGGTTCAATCAGTAGGGAGGTGTATATTCCAAATACAAGGGATGACTCTAGTTGATTCAACTGTATGGTTTTGAACATTAGCAACTGAGATTTCCTATAATGTCTTCACAGAAATGTCCAGTCCTTTTAAACTTGCCATATATAAATGTACGAAACTCATCTAATCTGATGCATTTCAAGGATTATAACAGTGACCTGTGTCGCTCTGTTAGATACAATCAGCAGTTATTAGTTTTCATGCAGATTATAAAACAGGGATTCCAAACATACTTGTAGTATTCTCTACATAATTGAAGAAGATTGAACAGGAATTTAAAGAAAACCAGGTGGGTTTTTTCTTCAATACAGCAGTCTTTCAATTGCATTTGCAGACCATGATCTCGCAATGAACAGCATTCTCTCAGGCAGATTACCCTGGTGTAAAAAATATAATGTTTAACAAGATTTCAGCAAGTCTATTTCTTGCAAGAATTGATGAGGATTCATCACTGGGAAACCATGCAGATCATAAGAGTTGTAATTCCAAGGGAAAACCATGAGGAGCTGTCATGTTCAAGGATCGTTCCTGGTTTGAACCATACTTGTCGAAGTGAGACTCCATTGTTGTTGACATCGGCCAATAAGCCCTAACTTTAACATTAACTCTAGCCTATGTGGTGCAAGGTTTTAATTGTCAGGGACCTGACTTCCTGAGAGTTGAGAAATCCCCACCAGTTCTTGCATGGATAAGAAAATGACAAGATTAATGTATAAAGTAGAAAAAAGACACAAAATATAACATACAATCCAAAATAAATAACTGGTATATCAGCAAAATATACACATTAAAAGAACACCAAAATATTTCCGAAGTATTTACAGATAAAAAGCCAGCTTAAATTTTCTCTTACAAGAAAAAATTCATTTTCAACAAACAACAGTGCAAAATATACAAACCTATTGTTTCCTAGTCTGAGTTTTGAACTACCCTGTGTGAAATCAACCAAAAGTCTTTACATCAGGGCTCAGTAAACAAGTGTCCTCACAAGAGCCACGTCCTTTTTCATTTCCATATCAAAATGAAGAAGATATCAGCCACAGAAATCCTTATCTTTTGTTATAATACAAATATAGCAAGCTCCCATACCGGACCTCCATTTTGCAAACACACCTGGTCAGATGTATTGTCCATATATTTGACCGTATTAGAACATTAGACGACTTTGTATCCTGTAATGCTAATATCTCCCTTCCTGTACGTTGATGGTATTGATGGCGGAGGTTTGCGGCTGCTGCGTTTGTTTGGCTCGTTCAGCTGAGGGGTACTCGCTGCTGAAGACTCGGATCCATTGTTAAAAGCTGAAAACAAATCAAGACCTTATCAGCCGAGAGCCAAGTACACCAAACCAGATATGAACTGGATGCACAGATTGCATGCAAATATCAGTGAAGTTGGCAATGAGCAAAGTAGCTAATCCTTTACTTGGAATCATGACATTTGCTTTTGCACCAGTCCCTGCATTGCTGACCTTCAATGTCGCTTTAAGGTGTTCGGCACTGCAGTCAGCCGAATCCTTCATGTTTTCCATGAGGCATTTCCTGGAGCCAACCACTTTAGTTTCCTTAAAAGAGACTTGACTATTGCTGTTGAGACCATAGTCAACCAGAGTAACTGTGTTATTTACCTCTGTATCTCTTCTGCAGTGCAAGTCCCTTGCCTTTGTCTGGTGCTGACTGGTATACAATACTGGGTGGAGTGCTCAGAGGCTCAAACTGCTGCACATCACCTTCATCTGGAAAGGAGAGAGGAAGATACATGACAAAGTCACAATTCTCACAGTTGGATTGCTGGCAATAATGTATAGAATCCACTTATGTGTTACCACTCAGTGCTGTTTTCACCTCTAAAAGCAGAAAGCCACGGTTATCATACTATCTTCAAAAGTGAGTGTAACAAGAGATGGGTTGCTTCTCAACTCTTACTTTTCGAGCTTTCACCCTGGAGCCGATTCTTGTTCATCTCTGGTGGCGGAGGCAGTCTCGTCGCATTCGTTATCTTCTTCTTTGCCACACGGTTATTGACGTTCTTCAAGTCAGAGTTCTTACCTCCTCGTGGGTTCGTCTTTGACAACTGGAAGTAACAGAAATCACTCAATGACACATGTAGATGCAGTTTTACATGGGTAGAAAACAGGGTTAATGTACATTGAATCTAAAGGTATTTCAGGGGTTCATATACAGTGTGTAATACTAAGCTTTAGATGTTACTGGCAAGATCACTTATTGAATCATTTGCTTCTTGATAGTTAACTTGTCAGAACAAGACTTTATGTCATCTGACTTTTGAATAAACGCTAATTTACTGACACAGGGTGTCATTTCTAAGTACATCAGTATTGAGATTGAACAGTTTTATATCAAACCTGAAAAGAGCGTTTTCTGTTATGAACGGTGACTTTCTGTAGCTACAAGTGTTGACAAAGGTTTCTACTGGCATGCATTGAGTGAGTAGAAGAAATGGAAGAGGCGAGACTGTGTACAGCACCTTTGACAATAAAATCTAATCTCAAAATGCATTGATCGAGTATCACACATTAGGATTTTAGGAGGCACGACCTTACATATGCTAGCCTCTGTTAGGTTATTATATAGGTACATGTATCCTAGTTGATCTTTCTCATCACTGAACCAAAACACCAGACTGGTGATAAGAATGATTAAACTTGTGAAAAATGATGGAGAGTTAGATGTATAAGAGAGGAACTGTTACTGCTAGGTAACGGGGTTAAGATAGGGCGGTGTTTAGTAGCTATCTTGATGCCTTGTAACATCAACTCAATGTTGGCTGCGAGTGTTGACAGCCTCAAATTGGTTAGGAGAATTTCAAAAGGTTATATTGTAATCTGACTGTTATTAATACAAAATGCAAAAGTTGTTATTTTTGTGCCGATTCTGGACAAATCTAACGAGAGAGTACCTGATGGAAGAAACGATCGGGGGCTAGAGGCTGAAACAAAATAACACCACAATCGTAACAGTCATATCACTCTTTGTGGTAAATCTCAACAAACGTTTTTGGTTGGAAAAATGGAAATAATGTTAGGTCTCTTCAAACCTATAACCGCAGCCCACCTGGATTCATTAACAGGCATCCAGGCATGAGATGATTCGCAGTTTGAACTTTGGCAGGGTGTCACATTTACTTTCAGGACAATCAAGAGAAAGACTGCAGATTGCTGTAAAATCAGATTTGCTCCTTCTGAGCCTTATAGCTATGTGCCCAAACACGCTGATGCTGTCTCTGAAAGAAGTGGCGCGGAGGTCATGCTACAGGCAGATGGTGTTGGGTGGGTCGGTTGACAAGACTACATGATATTACCATGAACCAGGCAATAGTTCACCGTATACATGTATGATAACATTTTCAAAAGTTACCACAAACACACATGAAAATGTTAGGGTGCAATAAACTGTCTTGGAAT
Organism: Lineus longissimus; assembly: GCF_910592395.1. Lineage (NCBI taxonomy): Eukaryota > Metazoa > Nemertea > Pilidiophora > Heteronemertea > Lineidae > Lineus > Lineus longissimus. Next base: position 28,335,416 of record NC_088308.1, read on the forward strand.
ATTAAGATGGGCCGGTGGTACTGTGTGTTAAACAAGTTAAACCTGGGATTGAAAAACGCCAAAGAAGAGTGTTGATGATCTTAGGTGACCTCTATTGATCCTGAGGTGCACTCTAATAACAAAACAACAACCTTTCAACATACTCCTTCTACCCATAACCGTGATGAAAATTTAATCGATAAGAATAATTGTGCATATGATTATTAACCACAGCAAGTTTGTTCAAGGAGCAGAACTAGTTAGCCAATACAAAGCCCTGTGTTGATCAAATGGATCAACTGGTCAAGCTTTTTGAACAAACAAGGCAACAAAAGGTATCCCTAAAACATATCCCAATGAAGCAGCAATAGTCAGTCCCTGGTTACCTTATAGCTATATGCCCAAACGCGCTGATGGTGTCTCTGAAAGAGGTGGTGTGGAAGTGACTTTAAATGCTACGGATGGATGGTGTCAGGTGGGTTGATTGACGAGACTACGCGCTATTATCATGAACCTGGCACAGGCAATGTGTTTACAAGTGAAACTTACGCATGAATAGGAAATGCAGGGTAGGATTGGGACATCAAGCAACACCTGGGAAGACAACATTCACATGGACGAACAAATAGTTCATGGATCCTCAACTTGACAAATTTAGCGTATGAGAAACAAAGTGACAAGCATTCAAAGACCTTCTAATATCATCATACTAACCTGATAGCCTCCATAAACTTCTGTTTTAGCTTTCCTCTTATTCTCATTCTTCTCGTTCTGTTTCTTCTTTGTATTATCATAGGTGGCGCGCCGGTATCCTACAGTCGTCTGTGTCACAATACTGTGTCTCTCAGATGTATTATCATCCAAACGATGAGATGCTGGTGCCCCAAAGTTTTGATCATGTTTGGCCAAACGACTTGCCGTCAGATACGTATCAGTACTTAAAACACCGTGGGTCGACTGAGACTTGTGAATCCCCGTTTCTGGCAATGATAACCTATCCGCTTCTCCTTGAATCAAATTCCGTCTTTTAGCCGCAGCCAATGCTGCAATGTTCCTTGTATTCGTTGAGATCTGTTCTCGGTTGAAATTCTGCGACACTGACATTGATAAGTTTGTGGGGAGGACAACATCACTGTGATGAGTCCTGCGGAACACTGTGTCATCGACCGGCGTTTCTCCACGACTGCTCAATGTGAAAATACTGTCTTTATCTGGGTCAGTAATGAATGTCCTTTTACTGTTGTTTTTCCTGGATTCCATTAGCTGGGCCTCTTTAATATGCCTTGTCTTTGGACTCTGGGAAAAGATCTTATATCTGGAAAACCGAATACAACTATTTACTAAGATGGAGATAGACAGTGATTGTATCTAAATGAAACAAAGCAAAAACTTGGAGAGCTCCATGTATGTACATGTCGTCCAACAGTTCTGCATGGTGGGGGGGGGGGGGTCATACAATCTCTCACATCATGCCAGGCCATTACACTGAAAGAACTATGACAACTTACTCCTCTTCTTTTGTTATGTTTCCAAATGATTTCTTGGACGGTGATGATTTATTGCTCAGGTTGCCGTAGCTGTCTCCCTCTATGTTGTTTTCTCCCATTAACCGCTTGTTGATGCTGCTAATAGAGGTCGCCTGAAGATGACGAATACAAACAAATGAACACATTGCTGTTTGATACGTGACATGTTATTGGTCATGCTTTATGTCCGACTCTGATACACCTATGAGGGAGGACCGGCACTAACTTTTATTTGCCACAGGAAGGATCATTTCGCTAAAGATAACAAAAGCCTTTCTGTGAAGAAATGCTTGACTCTCAGCATGACCGTGCTTCTGGTTTATAGCTCACCTTATATGGTTGGTGTACGTTGGTGAGAGACGCGTCAGGACTCACAGGCATATCGAGCTCCAGTTGATACAGATCATATAATTCCTCCAGCTCCTTGGGACAGTCAATGTTGTTTACTGTAAGAAACATCACGCATACAACATGAGAACTCTGGGCACAAGTTTGGTTTGGCCGCCAACTGAACCGGACAGAAACTTTCAAAATGACTTGAGACTTAGTCTTCTTATTTCCCATTTGTTTCTAGTAAACGCATTAACAAAGACGCTTGGTCAAGCAGCATATTGAAAGCTGCCACTCTTAACGACCAGACAGTGGCAGAAGCCAGCAAATAGTACTGAATACGACTTACCAGTGATGAGCACCCTCTGTTGGTGAATGATCTCATCACAGAGATTCCGTCGCTGTTGAAAGCGTTGGATCTGCAGATCTTTCTTCCGAAGTTCGTGGTCCTTTAGGAAAACCAGCGATTCCATCTCGGTGTTTTCGATCTCTAGTTCATGAACACGACACAAGAGGCTGAGAATCTCGCGCTCTTCGTCACGACTGATTTTCTTGGGAAGAACCTGAAACAACAGGTATGTGAAAAAGATTAAAGCTCCCTCAAGGCACCGTATTTCTATCCTCCTTTGAATGCACAGAAGGAAAATGCTTGATTCAGCTACACGCTGATACCCCTCCTCACCACCATCCACTTTTACTGTGACAGCCACAATCTTCTTGCAGCAAATTGGTGAGTTTTTGTTCCTATGATCTCTGTGTCAATGTGGCCTGTCTCCAAATGAAGCAGATGAATGACCCTCCCTGCCTTTAGGTGAGGAATTCAGCACTCTGCAACTATCACTGCTATCCATTTCTCATTTCTCACCTCTTCCACCTTCTTTGCCTTCTCCCTCATGCCATTCAACTCCTTCTGCAGGTTACCCTTCAGTTTATGTGTCCTGTCCTTCTCCTCCTGTAGGACACGTAGCTCCGCCCGGGCCAGGCTCACGTCCTGGGGCTCATCATTGCCGTGAAGGTCCTGCTCTTTATCAAACTCTAGAAACATAAGCAGAGAGACACCAACTGAGCTATCACAGGCCAAGTGTATTACCCATTTTAGAAACAACGCTTTTTACCAAATACAGGAATCCTATGTCAGCTGGGTGTGAGAGACCTCAAGCTACTGATCTAGTGTGAGGAAACTGTAGGCAGGCCCTATTTACCTACCTCTGTACCTGTTATCAGAGACAGACTCTCTTCTTCGCTGCTTGGCATGTTCTGTTTCCCAACTGAAACAACAGGTGAAATCATATTATCAGCCAATTATTAGGATTTGTGTCAATGTGACCTGAGCTATCCACTTCCTGTTTCTGCCAACATGCACACAATTATCTACTAGGAAACTTACATAAGAGTACCATGTGAAAGGATGCGATAACTTACTCATTAATGATGAGAGTATTCCTGCTGAACTCGAGACTGATATCCATCTGAGTATTGGTGATTTCCATCAAGCTTCGCCTAGAAAGACAAACCAAACATGACTCATACCATATTTAGGAATCGACTACATTCAAAACTGATTGTTAGTTCGGCTGGTGTATTTAAATCAAATTCATAGAGGAAATGATCAGTACATGTGAGGCCAGTCATGAAATATTGGCATGATAGTTATATCCTCACCACAACAAAGTGAGGACTCCCTTGTGATGGATTACAACGAAGAGCCTACAGATCCATCACACATGGACTCAACGAGCAGCCAAACATCACACTGAGAGAAAGAGGTAGCTTACCCTTGCTTTTATAAATCGATAAACTGACTCTCCGAATACCATTACCATACTGACATGTGACTGCTACTGATATTATCTAATCCTACCTCTATATGTTACTGCTATCAATAAGTCTTGGTTGAGTTTTGTGAGATGACAGCTAAAGCTTGTCATGGTTAGCTGTGAGCATGACAGGAATCCAAAATGACTTATCAAACATCCTCAAAGATAATGAAATCTACTGTATATTACAATGATATTTGAACATGAAATGTCCAGTTGTGCTGTCAAACCAAATGAGTCTGCTGTTCTGGCCCCAAGACACTCAACCCCAAATTTGAGCAAAACATCATCTGCCACCCCATCCAGATGATGTTGGGAAGATTTTCAACTTCAGCAGATGACACTGCCTTACCCCCCCCCCCTCATCCTCACCCCAAGAGACATGAACTGGTTAAGTTGATGTGGCGACTGCCTAGCTGATGAGTGCATCTATGGTTGTGATACTCTGATGATGAGTAAAACAAAGCATATTACCATAGCAGCACACAGTGCAGTGTGATATTGTACACCTGGTGAGAGTAAGAAAGACATCAGACAAGGCTTGTTAGCTTGAAATCAGACCTTAGCCAGAAAACTACGCAACAAGTTCAAGGAAAGACTATTTCCTTACAGAGACCTTGACTTATTCAAAGCTGATTATACAGAAAGCAGATTTGCAGCTTCAGGGTCCATGTACGTCTCCACCAACTTCTTTAAGAACCAATTCTGTTCATGAGATCATGAGGTCAGAAGTGAAGAAGAGCTTCTAAAAACCAAGAGACAAATCATGCAGTTATTTAAATGTTGGTCGAGTTCAAATAGAGACATGTTGTATTGGAAGATATAACAAGACTCCACGACCTACCTGACTTCCATCTGATCCCTGAATGTGGTCAAGAGCTGCTCCTTCATCTTCTTCAGTTCCATCTTCCTTGATGATTCCATCACCTCGTCTGCAAAATGTAACAGTGGACAATGTTACAAGACAGAACATACTATTCAAATCGATATCTGTATATCAATTGTATGAAACACAGGTCTCTAAATCCCTATAAAGGAACACCCAGAAGAGAAGTATCACTGGCCGGAGCCCTCCCCCTTCCCCCACCTCCAAAAAGCTCTTTTACTTTGCTTCAGCCGAACTTGACATCCAATGTATTCTTGAACTAACGGTCAAGACTGAAGCAATGATGGGGAGGGCGTCCCTTCTTAGAAAGCTATGTCATATGTCTATTGCTTACCTTGGACATTTTGTATATTTGAGACGTTCCTTTTCTTTGCCGATCCCCCTGCTGATGTCAGTTTGTACCGTAACCGCTCAATCTCCTGGCGGAGCTCCTGGATGATGTTAGTATACTGAGCAATATGGTAAGACACATCCGTTACGTTACGCCGCACCTTAGTTTTGATGTTCTTTGCCCGGTCTGCGTATATGAGTGTGTTTCTTGACTCCTCAAAGTGGAGACTGGCGGGGCTGATGTGCGCAATCATAACTGTCTTACAGTTCCCTCCAAGCGCATCTTTCAGAAGTCGCGTCAACTTACTGTCTCGGTAGTTGATATAGCGATTGTTGTTTGTACCTATACAGAGAAGATCAGATAATTTGTATGTGCCTTCCAAGCGCGTTTACATTTGCATAACATCCAAGTAGAGTGCGTTGGTGAAATCTCTGCTGAATCAACGACTCTTTCTCGGTATGACTTCAACCATTCTAATTGACACATTCAATGATCAAATGTTCATTTTCCTTTATGATGAAATGCCTTATAAATGTGACTGAAGAACTTCCCTGAAATCAATTTCCCACAGCTATTTATAATCATCAATAAATGAGGCTTCTCAACAGCTACAACCCAATAGTTGCCATGGCAACATAACACTGATTAAGCATGCAGAAATTGACTGAGGCCTAGCATTCGCGGAGGCTTTTATATAATACACAACAACAGATGATAAACTACAAAGATAAGGTTTAAGTGAGCACTGCATGAACCAGCACATCTTTAGACTCACTAAGTGCATTGATGCAGTTGCCCAGAGCCAGCAGCGAGCGGTTGATGTGCGCTCCCTCCACCATCCTCTTGCCTCGATTCAGAGTATTGGACGCACGTTCTGAGCCGGCCAAGTCGATCAGGTATAGCCGTCCCAAGCGCACCTCATCTGTTGTGCCCTTCACGCGGTCTCGCTGCTTCACGATCACCTGTAACACGGCATGTGACCGCGATGATGTCGGGTTGGCTGCCGTTGGTTCCTGAGTGCGCTCTTTATTGCCTCGCTTCAGCAGTTTCATCACCTAACATGAAGAGAGCAACTATTTGCATTTTGCAGATTCAGTTATTCCTGAATTGGATGCAATGGACAATATGAGTTTGAAATTGCTGTAAGACACTGAACAAAACAGTTCTCAAATACTTTATGCAGGATAGCTGTCTACTATCTGGTAACAAATTTATCGAGACAAAGGATGAAAATTTGTTTGACTCGCACGTCAAGGTCCATGAAAAGTACTGGCATGGCTGCATCATACACTGGCTGTATACAATGTCATGCTTACCTCCCCTGTCGAAGTGGCCTGTATCTCGGTGAGACCGGCCACCTGGACTCCCTTATGGTCTTCACGGAGGTCGAGGTACCCTGAGGAGGTGTTCAGCAGATCACGGATCATTTCATTGTAAATCTACAAGAGAAGTGAACACAAGTTGCAAGAGAGACCAGGGGGGGGGTCAAACAGCCAAGAAGGTTTATCATCAACTATTACAAAATACATTGAAAATACAATACAAGTGCTTTTTGAGCAGCACATATTTTTACAGTAAGATAACTGCAAGTCATGGTCAAAGTTATTTTCTCTTTTTAAATCCATTAGTCTTTTAATCAGCAGTCATTTTTAATCAAGGGCCAACTTTTTCATTTTTATTTTGGACATTTGAATTTACCAGGTTTATATTTGTAGTATCTGCCAGAGTTCAGTCGGCACGGTTCATGAAATGACATGCAATATCGTTGTGTCAACAGAACTTATGTGAAGTTTCATGATTTTTTTCAAGAATAATACTGAGCAAAGGCAGGGAACCATTGGCTTATTGGCTTAAGTTCACAAAATAAACAACGGTTGCTAAACATGCTCACCAGTGGTGTATTATTAGCAAGGAGATTTGGGTAAAATGGTTTGTCAGACACAACAAGTCATTGGCCTACCACATGTATGTGAAAATTGAAAATAATTCCAAGCCCTTGGAATATGCCCAGATTTGACATCATCAAAGCCTCTCACTCCCCAGGCATATAATGTGTGAACCCCAAATCCTTTGATTATAAATACGTCTCAAGCATTGTTAGCACGTAAAGAAAACAAAATGATTGGGGGGCTCAAATGACTAAGACGAAGTCAAATAAACAGAGAGAACAAAGCCCACATATTCTGAACTTGTTTTTCTTGTTTTGTGCCGTGCTTCATGTGACTGACCACACAATTTGTTGAACATAAAATATGAATAGGGACATCATTAATTCAGGTACTCAAAGACATATAATCTTTCATTGAGTTCGGTCTTTGTCATGCAAAATGAAGATACTGTCTGGTAATACCAGATCTGTTAAGATGTCCTTGAGAGGCCTCAATGTTTGCCTGGTAGTCAAGGTGGGCGGACACTTATCCATCACATAACAACAAGTAGCCCCTTATCCCGTTAGGTGCCTCACTATGGCTATCATGAATTACATGTACTGTACAATGGGAGGAAACTTCAATATAATCAGTACAAAATGTCTGGTCATTTTTGAGTTCTGGCAAAGTGAAAATGGATGAAAATTGATTCATCTTAACAACACAAATAATGGATGACAGGCCAAGACATGAGTCATTCTTGAAAAACATCTTTTGTTCGGAATATGAATATATGAACGAGAACTCTACATGACCCCGCCCCAAGCTCGAGAAACAACATAGAGAATGTGTCCTTAGGGAAAAATAATGCAACATGCAAATATCTCAAAATGGGACCAGTTACTTAAATACTGTAACAACAGTACTTAGCGGTCTATGTAAAGGACGATGACAGGGTTCTGAGAAAATCGCACAGGGCTATTGATAGACATAAGAAAGCAGGCCAAGTAATGTTTGAAAAGACTCAGCTATGCCCCTCACATTACACATCTACAGTGTATTAATATTAAAATATTAATATACCCTCCCAAATATACAATGAAATATTTAACGTTTTTTAATGCTGACGTCAGGACAATCAATGAATTACGTGGTCGACTATTTAAAGGCTAAAACTAAAACAACTCACTATTTATTTGACCAATAATGGATATGCAATATTCTTGTTATACACATACTTTTATTATGCATGGTAGCTAGGCAGCTTCACTGTATGCTCAGCATTAGCTCATGTCCGTTTCTGGCACCTTTTTTACTATGCATAATCAATAAGCAGTTAAGCAAAGGTCGATGATTTTAGAAACATATCCAGGGCACTTTGGTTTGATCAAATCCAACAATCCTGATGCCAAGTGAGGGACCACAATACTGTCAGAAACACTCTCCCAAAAATGGAAGAATATTCAAAACTTATTGTCATTAGCATTGTTTTGAGAGTTCTCAATGAACACTAATGGTACCGTAACAGTTTTTATTTCATGAAACTTGCAGTGCAAGTTTTCAATATTGACGTCTGTTTACCTCAAGATAGGACATGCTGACGCTATACATGGTGTCACGCTTGGTCTTCTCCATCTCGTTGAAGAGTTCATTGAGAGTCTGCACCATGATTCCTGGGCCGTCATCCGTACCCAGCATCGTATATGTCTTACCAGCTCCTGAAGTAGAAAGGCATGTGAACTTCTACATGGCAATTATCACCGGGTCACTAATGCAGATTGGAAGTTGGCAAACTACACATCTGGCATTGCAATATAGGTAATCTCATCCAATATTTGGAAAATCAGCTTCAGGCAACCATGACAAGAGGATATTGGTAAATGTTGGAAATATTAGGATGCAAACACAGGTGACATTTTGTCAATAACCATTTAAAATAGATGACAATTCTAACGACAGGCTTGGTATTGAGTCCACTCATTGCAGCTTATCACTTGCTGAAAGAAGTGGTTGAATGATACAGGAGCATGGTGAACTAGTCCGTGTGAAGCACCCTGTTCCCCATTAGTTATTTGAGAGGCATGTTCATTGGAAACCAACCCATGTTTGTTGTCATACTTCAGGTTGGCAAGGGAGGCTCTGACTGCAATCAGCTTTGGGCTCATTCATTCATGAGTCAACTTATACAGTGGTAGTGAAAACTGCACACTACTGTCAGAATCAAGGACAAATTCATTGTAAGCGGTAAATGAACTGCTTTTGACCAATCACAAAGGTGAATTTCAATTCATTTTACTTAGACACCATTTTTCAGTGTTGTTCCACTAGTTTTCACTAATAGGATAGCCCATGATAAAATTGCTAGAGTATGACAGGGAAGTCATCAGTGGGCATGTTCTTTCTTTTACTGCCAATTCCTGGGTATGATGTGTTTCCATCCCCACTAACAGGCTTTTGGGCGAGTGACTTAGTGATCTCAAAACCTTGAGGGTTAAGACGATTCCTTGGATGGGGACAGGACAACAGCTTACCTGTAGCACCATAAGCAAAGACAGTGGCGTTGTAGCCGTTGACAACATGTTCAATCAAATACTTGGTAGTCGCCAGGTAGACCTCTTTCTGCAAGGAGGAGAGAAATGTTTTAATTAACGAACTCTAATTTACCAATCCGACTTTTTTCATGTGAGGATTGCTCCAAGAGGTCACCAAGTCTAGTTTCTCACACCCGAAACCCTTCCTGATACAAGGTACCACATCATTACAACCAAGGCCAGTCAAGTTGATGACACCTCGCAAGTCAAAGTCAACAGTTACAGAAAGTTTAAACAACCCAAAAGTTGGTCATAAGTATGAAAAATTACTTATTGCATGTTCATTCAGCACTCATTTGATATTTATAAAAATGACTACGATTACTTGATGAATAATTCAGAGCATAACACGAAAACCAATAGAATGTTAGACCACTGAATGCAGAGAATTTCATTCTGACCTTATCGTCCTAATCCCCAATGACACAGTTTTCCCATTAGACCTTGGTGGAGAAAGTAATAATCTCCTGGTTATAATTGGCCCGAGCCTGGGTAAACATGATTTTCATCCACCCATCACTTCATTCATACTACATGCATTTTTATTGATTGCATTTGATTGTGTTGACTGCTGTTGTGATATCAAAGTGGTCCGAGGAGGTGCCACAAACTGACAGGAAAAACAGACTTTTTTTAACAACCTCTGATCACCCATGATAGCCTACAGGCGGCAGCAAATCTTATACTGCATGATTGTATTGTTATTGATAAACCAAAAAAAGTTGTTACTTTTTGTAATTAGTATCTCAATCAAAATGGATTCTTTCATGAAAAAAAGACATGTTTATAATCAAACAGAAAGTAACAAAACGAGGTCTATGATATAAGGTAAAGAAAGAGGTTCATGGGCTCAGCTGACACAACAATCAGTGTAAAAGAAGTATCACCGACTTTCTGACAGTTTCTACTTTCTTGAGTTATTATAGTTTCTACTTACTTGTGATGCATTTCCATCAAATGCGACATCGAAGACAAATTGTTTTTCTCGTGAGCGGTTAGCGCGGAGTACATCTTCAGGATCTTCAGTTGGGTCCATCAGCACCACCACCTGTAACAAGACAGGAACTGGTGAGTGACGAGCTAAACACTGACATGAGCAGTGACTTGAAGAGATACATGTACAGGTGCCAAAAACCTTATCAAGAAGAGTGGCATCTCCCAATCAACACAATTTTTGCCATGATCAGGCACGTCAGGAGCATGCTGTTCAATAGAAGTTTAAGTGATCTTCTTCTTCCAAAGCTGGCACTACACTTTTTTCTTTGCATCATCTGAGCAAAATCGTTCTACTTTTTCTTTCTTTTCTTTTCTCTTTTTTTACACAATTTTCGATAAATCAATGAGTTTTTGAGTGGCTATATTTTGAATCAGAGCCGAAAGTCCTTTGCAGCAATGATGAAGACCAATGTTATCACTATCAGGGTCTATTTGCTAACGAGTAATTTGCATTAAAGATATATAGCAAAAATCTAGGCTGCCAATGATCTATAATTATAAATAGACCACATCTCCATGGTTACAGGTAAACAGTACAAGAGAAGATAAGTAATTCAATCAAATTCTTCTGACATGGCCGCTACTATTTTACAAGCAAAGTGGGTGAGAGGGAGGCACTGATTGGTTGTAGGCTCACCAGAGCTGATTTGGATGAAAACGATGACCACTTGGTACAATTACATGACATATAAGTATGACTAATCAAGGGTTAGTGTTCACAAATTGATCTGCTAATTTCCAAGATGACTTTGAAAGTTCTGCTATAGACTAGAGCCATTTCCATGAACTTTAGGAAGCAACTCAACTGTGTTATTAAGTGGTGGAGTGAAATGTCAGTCAATTTGCCCATTTGCTGTGGATGGCGAGGGGGCCGCCTTCTCAGGATGATGGCATGGCCACTGTTTAGATTCCCAATAGACACCAATTCATGTATTTGGGTAAGGTTAGTATTGGGACAAGCAATGTTTGACAATACATGTACTGTACTGCATTGGGATTCAAGTTATTCAACCGAAGTTCCTTGACATGCTTGAACACACTACATGCAAACTGCAGTGCTCAGTCAATGGTAAATTGTCTGCATGGATATAATGTTATGATATCAAAATATCTTTCAAAATATAATTTTCTAAAGAATATATTGGCCACATTCACAAACGAGATGATTTCCCTTTAGGAAATTACACGAGAACAGGCAATTACACTGATGGGCTGTACCACCAGACCTTGTTTATACCAAACTTCATTTAGGTCTATAATTCACATTACACAAGCGTACATTTATTACTGATTTGGGGATATTATCACACTGGGCAATGAAAGCTCTTACCAATGCAGATCTTATTGACCTAAGCCATAGTAAGGTGTAGACTATATTTTCTTTACCCTCGACAAACATTCTGGCCATGGCTTATATCTCAAGCCGTAAACCTACAAATAGACCTCTTCATGGAAAAAATAAAGTGATTTTAATACCACCATTGTGCTAGCTATAAATTATACATGTCCGGTAGGCCCTGTGGTTTAGAAGTGAATAAGAATTTAAAATAAACCCAATCTTCTAGTACATGTTGCATATCTGCACTATGTCAGTGAAGAACTTCAGTCACATTCAATGCTAAGCTCCCAACAAATCTCACTGCCACGACCCCTCTTAAAATTCCCACCCCCACTCACTAAAAATTCCTTGGAGAAAACTTCTCACACAGTACAAGCATACATTTTGAAATCTCCAAATCAGATTGCGAAACCAACATCACACATCTCAAATGAATTTTCGAAATCCAAGGGTAATCTCAACTCAAACTCTTGCAAAGTTAGTAAGTCATACAGTCAAATCAAATCAATGACAGAATCAGGAGGTGCCGCATGATAAGGCGTTTCCACTTCCACTTTTTGCCGGGAGCAGTAGGACACCTCTCCATAAAAGTCATGAAAGGGATATATACAATGAGACCGACTAAGACAATCGACGAGCATTGACACATTTCTCTCAGCTTACTAAGAAGTGGCATGCAACAATATGATCACAAAGAGTGATGGACTCTTAAGAAGACTGTGCCAAGAACATTGATCACAACATCAGTTTAAAACCTGTAACAATAGGAAAACAGGTATGACAGTAAATACTGTGACTTACTCTGTTGTCCATTTGGTGAGTAATTTGTGTAGCACCATGAAGTATTTCATCTTCACTCAGAGGACGAATTCGTAACGCAACCTGAAATATGATTATAAATAAAGAAAAGTGTCATAATCAATTCAGACTTGTGTTTCTCATCGGAACTTTTTCTCAAGTAGGCCCTACATACTAAAAGTAAAACATGAGACCAAGGTCAGGAAGGACAGTCATAGGACTATAGGACTAGGAGCGGTGAAGTCAACTCCAGTTAAAGATATTGAGAAAACTGCCGACCTCCAACCCATAGAGATGACGATCCTGCATCACACCTACCATAAGATTCTGCTCTCCTCCAATGCCACCCCCAGCGAATCCATGTCTGGCTTTTGATCCTCCTCCTGCCGCTCCTGCAGTGGCCGCCTCCATCTTGACAGCAGTTCCTTCCAAGTCCCGACCAAGGCACTGAATCTCTCCAATCAATCAGTCAGAACAAAATTACAGGTCACTTTTCCACAAATTCCTTTTTCTTCACCGACATAGAGTCAAATCCCAAAACTACTGGGGACAGCCGTACTTCATTGCTAAACCAGTTCCGCCTTTCTTAGCATGCCTTCTGCCTTGAGGTCAATGGTAATAATTCAATGAGGGATTATACAGACTGCGATTGTGTAGGTCCCATATTGTAACAGTGCAACTGCTGCTGTGTAAAATGTAGTCATGCAGTGTCAGTGAATCCAGAACAGAAGAGTTAGAGTAATTTTGACCTTTCCATGGCATTGGCATACCATATGAATATTGACACGACTAATCGCTATATTTTATTAAGTCAGCAACTTTATATGTTAAATTGACGTGGTCGGCAACTTGAGACATAATGTCCCGGCCAAAATCGACAAAAATCCACAGCAAAAGTTTGACAGGTCCAACTCTATTCTATGCCTCAACTAAACAATCATGTGTGTGCTCTAAACCATGTAAACATACCAATTGGTTCAAACTCGTTCAGAAGGATACTAACAAAATTATGATTCACCTCTGCTTTCAAGGCGTTCGAGTGTATGGATGTTACAGACTGTTGACTTAAACAATAACAGATTTCAAGTGTCGCGATGCAAAATAGTTCCCAATTTTTTGCTTATAGTGAACAAAATGTACATATTTCATCAATAAAAATGATAAGTCCAATCAATAATTTGTTTATAAATTCAAAGGTTTGTGTTTAAAATCATAACAAACCACTATTTTCAGCTGTATTTCTTGGACTTCGCAAAATTTGCACAAGATGGCGGCAGATATTGCAGAGACATCAAGAGGCGATTTGTTACATTCTCGAAGTACACATTGAGGGATGTCGGAGTTCTTCAAGTAACAACAGGTGACGCCACCATTAGTTCATGAGTTCCTATATATACGCGGGAAATACGAATGCGCACGTGTGGACTTGGCTATTAGTAGTTTTTAAAAAGGGATGACCCCCTGTAAGATTTGTGAGAAGGGTCCTGGGGGGGGGGGGGGGGGGGGGGTGTTCCCCAGCCTCGGTCTTCTGTTGACCAAGATTCATACTGGTGATAAACTATTCAATCGGAACTCAGGTGAATGTGATCATCTGAGGAATCGGAAATGGATTCATACTGGTGATAAACAATGTAAACTCAAATGACTGTGTGCATCTGATAGATGTGGATTATTCATCATCATCATCATGTCCCGCAGCCATGCGGCCATTGAGACGATCCTAAGTGCATCACGTCATCCATCCAAATTCTCTTTGGACGGCCGCATCGGCAGAGCATAAGCCTAGTGGATGTGAGGGTCTGTGAAGTTGGCTCCCAGTTCCTTATTCGTACCCATTTTGAAACATGGTATGTTTGGGTACGAATAAGGAACTAGGAAATGGGCTAAGCATTTCCCAGTTCCCAATTCAAATTTCTTTCAAATATTAACCCTCCACAGTTCGATAACTCAACTTGGTGTTTAACCCTTTCCTACCAAGCTCCGGATTCAACTATCAGTGACTTTAACCCTTTCTGACCCATTTCCCGGTTCAAAATACCAGCTCCTTATTCGTCTTAACTCCTTTTAACCCTTTATAACTCTATTTCTTGATTCAAATGCTGGCTCCCGATTCAGCTACAAGTCACTTTAACCCTTTCTGACTCCATTTCCCGGTTCAAAATGCCAGTTCCTTATTCGTCTTAACTCATTTTAGCCATTTATAAGTCCATTTCCCGATTCAAATACTGGCTCCCAATTCAGCTACAAGTCACTTTAACACTTTCTAAGCCCATTTCCCGGTTCAAAATGCCAGCTCCAAATGGCACTTTATCGTGTGGTGTCGCCCCTTATTATCTGATTTTTTAAATAAAAATACTCCGCCTCTTGATATTTCAAATCTCAGGATGTCGAAGTGAACATCGAGGATGTAACAAATCGCCAGGAGGGTTTTCTCAAGAGTCATGAGGCTATAAGGGACCATCTCAACAGTTAGGCTACTTTGTGCCCACTATGTTTAAGATTATTCTTACAATGATAGTCGGAATTACCTGTGGATCATTAGCAAGTGTAAATGTGATCAATAACGGTAATTGACACATCACAGTGGCGTAATTCCTTGTTCATTGGCGGTTTTGAGGAATTTCGCTCTCAGGTCTCTGATTGCCTGTGCTCAAATCACCAGGCGGTGTAAATCATGACGATATCATCAAAATCACAAAACTGAGCAACGACATTGCAACCATTTTCGTTGGTTAATGTTACATTAATTTCACTTTTGCACTGAATTTGTAAGTAACAAACAGCTGATGCCTTGAAAAAAGATCAATAATGCATAATTTTGTTGGATGTTACATGACTGACTACGTCGACGAACTCCACCCCCTGCTTCCCAGCATTCTTCCGGTTTGCGAAATGTGTGCTTCGAGTGTTGATGCATTGTGTGCCAGAGGTTCCCATGAAAGTCGCCTGATCTGATCATCTAATGATATTAGACTGAAAATGAAACCTCGTATACGTGATCGGGATCTACCACCACCAGATAAATGTCAATTTGTGCACGTCTCGGCTGATCATGAGCTGTTTTTGCAAGCATTTGAAAGTGAGTTGTCATCACAATCTCGAATCTGAAGCCAACTTCCCGATTTCGTTTCCCGCTCATCTGCGTTTTCGACCTAACAATTCCTCTTTTGAACTCCCCGAATGCGTCTACTACATCTTCTAATATCAGTTCATTCGATTATTTCAGAACCGACGCAGATTTACCGTTATTTACGGAGCAGAAATGTAGTTTCGGTGAGTGGAGGTTTGAATAATGGTTCCCGCCGACGATGCATCACAGGCACCTGAAGTGTGTTGATATGTCTATTTTTAGATTTCCACGTGGCCTGTCCTGTGGTCGTTCTCTGTCATTCCAGAAGAATAAGTGCTAACATTTTTATTTTTTAAATGTATCCATTTGGTTCTCCAGCTGCTGCTTGCCTTTTGTCCATGAAAGTATTTCTCATTTCCAGCCAGTATTGTTGAACAGGAACCTGTTGTACATGAGAAAGAGGCTATCAAGACCAGAAAAGAGGAAGAGGCAAGTTTCCCAGACCTTCATATGGAGCTCCCTTACACAATAGTGGACGTGACAGAAACAGTGCACTCCAAATATATGCGAACTATGTGAAGATGCACCATCACTTCCTGAGCGATACATGATACGATGCAAACCTACTATAAATCAGCAGGTATTGGAAAGTGATTTGAGTTTAAAACATGATGAATTTTGAGACTGTCCAAGTCATTTGTAGCGACAAATGCAATTAGAAATGGCTGCAGGAAAGAGCTTCCCTCTGGCTCAACTTCACTGTTAAAGCCAAATTTTGGGATCAGATAAATTTGGGTTTAATAAGATTCTTTGTTCCTCATTATTGTTTCAACGCTTGTTTGCAGATCAACATTTAAGATTGATTCATTGCTAGAGGAGATCGCACAGAAAGACGACAACAGTTCACAAAATGCCAAGCAGAAATCTGGGTTCCTCAATTTAGAATTTCATGGACTTTATCAGAGAGATTTGCCAAGTAGGTATCTGCTTTGGGTCTGTGTAACAGGGAGTTTTATTTGTATGGTTCAGTTAGTCAGTGTCCAAAACAGATACAAATCAAATTCATTGATGAGGGTAATTTACTTCAGTGAAAAATGTTAGTTATGTTACATGACCATCCTTTCATGAATACTACCAGCAGTGTATAACCGGTCATACACTGCTGATTCTTAATGTAAGAGATTAGCAGAGTACAGACAGTACAAAAGAAACATCCCCTTGTTTGAAAGTCTCCTTTGTTTTCAGATAACAACACCGTTGAAAAAGTTGATGTCCAGCCAATTCTGTTAAAGCTTTGTCACAAAAAACGGAAGGTAATAAACACAGCTATTTAGAATGACAAGAATTGAGTTGTCTGAGAGTGGCCACAAGAAAGTGACCATCTCATCAGTTACATGTAGATTTAGATGTAATGGTCTTGTTTGCCACGATTGGTAGAACAGATTTTGAGACATGCTGACAGATGGGAAAACAAGTTGTCAGACTGTGACAAATGTATTGAGAGTCTACCAGATAGGCAGTGACCTTCCGCACCCTGTGCTCTAGAGTAATGGACAGAGTTCACCATGGTGTATGCGCTGGAATGCATTGCACTACTGATCCCCTTGATGTTGATTATCTTTCTTATTTCCCCAGGGTACATTTGGGCATTTATCCCAAACGGAGCTCGGGAAGATAGAAGTGCCATACAACCCAGACAATGTGACAAAAGGAACCTCACCAACAGTGACTGTCAGTAGTGAACAGTTCAGCCAAACGAATGGACATTCGGGCAAACCGTTGGTGTTGGCGATCAAGGCATACTTCAAGCGGAAGAAGTTACAGAATGGACACTGCCCTGCTGAAGGGGATGACGCAGGTGAGTGATGGCCTTGGTGAGACTTACACGTTCTCAATGACCAAAGCCATTTGGATGATATTTGAGACAATAAGTATAGTGTCTCCACGATTTCAAAATAACTCAGTTGAAAAGCAGAAATGGCACTAATGTAACATAATCAAATTCCATATTTTCAGTGGTGGAACCCAAGCCAAAGCGGTCACGATTTTCAAAAATTCCTGAAGTCCCAGAAAATGATGCGTGTGTTTATAGTGCAGAACTGACTGTGTTTGACAAACATAAGCATTGCCTGCTGACAGACGGGGCTTATGAGTTAGCACTGCAGGAGACTCATAAACCAATGACGATATCTGACAATGAGACGGACTGGGAGTCGTTAAAAGATGGCCAGGTAGGAGTTTCATTTTGTTCCATATCACTGAAGTGCAGTGGCTGAATAGAATTTACCATTGATCAAAATTGTCCTGTAATGTCCAGTAAAAGGAGTCGACAATCGTGCTTGTTTTTTGTTTGCCATGACTTCAACTTGTACACTTCGTATGAGAAAAATTGTGACAATATGTCGCCTCTCTTTCAGCCTCTGGGACCATTTGAAATCTTCAGCAGCTGTCCTATCGTCAAGTTCCATCTCAGTTGGACGAGTGCACCTGCAGCTCAGGACAAATCATCATTGAACGACAACCTAGCTGTCAATGACCATTGCAATAATCATCTCTATGACAAGCAAAGCAAACTATTTGGTGAGCAAATGATTGAGTTTTTGGTTCTAAAAGCTCTGTATTTGGTCATTGTGCCCCATCTCTCATACAGTGACTACTGCTTGTGCTACCCTTGACATAATTGCACACCTTTGAAATTGCCAAGTACCTTGTACTTTGAAACTGGCACCAGATTGATTGATGAAATCAGTGGGGCGAACATGTTGTTCCCCATTTCTCAGCTCTAGTTGTAAGTTATAAATGCAATAATATGCTGGTCTTGGTATTTTGTGATTTTCTTGCAGGCCTCGACATTCCCAGCGATCTCTCCAAGGATGGACAACAGACTCCAACCAAACCGACCAAGCTCTATTATCAGTTCAACTATCATAACAACACAAGGCAGCAGACGGAGAGCAGGGATGACCATATATGTCCATGGTGCTTATTAAACTGTATGGAGCTGTACAGTCTCCTAAAACACCTACGGTTATCCCATGCTAGGTTTAACTTCACATACACTGTAAGTTCTCCAACCTTTCTTGTTGTGCTGGCTTGATTTTGTTGATACTGTGAAATGATCAGACTAATGCATTATAATTTGAAGGTAGTTCTAGTGGAATATTTTGATGAACTAAGTCTAAACAATTTTGAAGTAGGTGCATTCATCCAACAGCCTCAAGCTGTCATTTGTTCTTTGCTACATTGTATCCACCCCCCTACTCTTGCAGCCTGACCCCAAAGGTGCTAGAATCGATGTAACCCTCAATGACTGCTATGATGGATCATATGTAGGCAACCCTCAGGATCTTCACTCACATATTGGGTATGCATATAGTAGGAATGGACCAGTGCGACGCACACCCGTCACTTATATCACTGTCTATAGGTAAGTAAACTCAGATACGAGCTATTGAAAACTATCATCAGCCTCAAGTCATTTTCTACAGAGATCTCTCAGTCGTCAATCTTCCCCCAAATACATGTGAAATATGTCTCCTTTCTCTTGAGTGATCAAGCAATATGCCTTTTGCTGAGTGTCCCATGTTATTTTCAAGGTGGACCCAGGTCAAAATGAAGCCTGCTTATCTGTAAAACCTCGAATCCCTAAGCTGTAACTTCTTCAATTGCAGACCAAAACGCAACGTGCCAAGTCTTTCTGAATTCCTGGAGCATGAAGAACCGGAGACTGGTCGAAACCGTCAGATTGTGCAGGGTCACAACCGCCTGTATTATCATACTGTCACAAACCAACCAGTCCGACCAGAAGAGATCGACCGAGACAGCGAGGAGGAGAACGACCCTGAGTGGCTTAGACAGAAAACAATCAATGTAAGATGATGAAATGTCATGACATTGCAAAATGTGAACAGCAAAACAGACGGTACATTGTATAATAAGAATATCTCTGTGCGCATTCCTGCTTGCTGATAAACTGCTCAGATCATAATGAACAAATCAGCATTTTATCCTGTGGCCATCGATCGTAACCAATGGTGACATCCAAATTTGTGATGGACTAAAAACTATGTTTTGTATCTACTCTGGTGCAAAATGTGTTACTACAAGTTTAAATCATTGATTGTATTCTTTCAGCTTATTGAGGAGTTCACTGATGTCAATGAAGGAGAGAAAGAGGTCATGAAGATGTGGAACCTTCATATCATGAGAAACAAGTAAGTCAGCCAAGCTGTTATCTGACATTGTCTCAAGCACCTTGGCACCTCTAGATTGTTTCGTTTCCTTTGCTGTAACTGCATTCACACAGGCTTGACCTGTGGAAGGCATCAGTGAGCAGGCAATGTTCTCACCCTGTGACACTTCCGTCGAGTGCACCATCAATCCAATAAGCTTCTGGTTGAATTGTGATGTTAGTTTTTGAGTCCATCTATTCTTGGGTCTTCCATATTTGTCCCTTGTCAGCAAGTGAGTATTCATCTGATGGCACTTGACAATAATTGTTGTTGCCTGTTTCAGCTATATCGGTGACTGCCAGCTACCCACTGCCTGCCAAACATTCGTCGCCAAATATGGACCAACAATCGTTGAAAAGAATCTCAGGAAGAACTTCTTGTTGCATTTGATAAACCTGTACAACTTCAGCTTGATACGGTCGGATACGATTCTGAGGACGCTAGTGTTATATGACCAATTAGCCGATTCTTTGATGGAGTCTAAATCAGAGGAAACACAAGTTTAACTGCATATTTTGATTGTGTTATAGAGGGTTTTGTCCATCCCAGCTTTACAGTGCTGATGGTGTTTCTTATACTGGTTTGGTTTACCAAGACTGAAATCCTTGAAAATTCGATAATTTAAAGATCTTTGGATGGTATGTTCATAAACTTGGCATCAGTTCACTGGAAATCATATTCTGATATTTCTGTGAGTTTGTCGCAGTACATGTAGCTTCCCCTTCTCAGCTCAGTGCTTGGAACAACCTGTGACTTGCTTTTCCTGCCTGCACTATATCATGAGAACAATTTGACTGGATGTGTTATTGTTCTTTCACAGTTAGAATACAGATAAGATGTTCTTCTGTATGTTCCAAATGCCCTGTCAATACCACACTTGCATGTATGTTGTGGAGGAGGAACACAATGACAGGCTTTGAATATACATGTACCTGGCCTACTTGGCCTGGAGCTGACTATCCCTCATAAGTGGCTTTTTGTGCTCTCAAACTGTTCGTGCCTATTTTTGCATGAAATTTGATAAAGTTGATTTGTACAATGTACTGTATGTATGGCAAAACTCTTGATATCATATACCAAGGCTAACCAGGCATGAATGTCTTGCATGTCAGCTATTTTTCATTCAGAAGATTTTGGAATTCTGAAATGGAGCATTTTGAATGAGAAGAATGTAAACTGTGTACAAAACATGGGGGGGGGGGGGCATTACCAGGTTATGTGTTCAGTTGATTAATTGTAAATAGCATGTGTATTTCTGATGCATGAAACAGATGTCAGGGAAATTTTGTATTTGGACCCTTATGTAACACCAATTATATAACACCAGTGGGCAGGTTTGAATAAATTGTTCTTCACGAATTACTTTGAACATGAATTATTGAAGTGCATTCTTGCAGGTTTTACCATTACTTCATTTGTAAATAGATGATCGTGTCCTCAGGTGGTAAAAGTGTCCAGCTTGGATGCGGCCAAACAGATATGCAATGTTGACCTTGTACAGGGTCAGAAATACAGTTTCTATTTTCTCTTTTAAAACCATGTGTTGTTTTCATTTCATCTACACCATTGCCTGGAGCTGGCGCTGATTTGTCTTCAAAATGGATTTGTCTTCAAAATGGATTCTTCCCCAAACACACCATTCCCGAGAGCTGCTTGAAGGGATTTGGGTCAGCTACTCTTCATTAGGTTGCTGCTCTAAGGGTTCTGCGATTCATTACACTCTTCCAGGCCCACCTCTGGTCTCCGAAGTTGATGTTAGGCTGCTTGTAGGGGGATTTCTGCTCCGGCATCATGCTGGAGCACTTTTAACATGCGAGATGGGTCATAGGAGATGTTGATGCTAAAAGATGAATTGGAACTTAGCCAGGTGAACCATGGGGATGAAGAATATCCTTGGGACAAAGGTGACCCATGTTCCAACTCCGATTTTACCATAGTGAATCTGAGATCTGTTTCGTAAGGGTCATCTCCATCCAAACCAATTCACCGACTTAAGAAAATAAAAACTTTGAATACTGGTATCGGAAACATTGGTTTATTAGGCACATGAGATTTATACAAATATTTACAACTAAAATCTCAGATATGACATTGACATGATGTGGGAAAGTTTCAATTTGTAGAAAACGCTCATTTAGAACCTCAACTTGGCTGCTTGAAACAGTTTCTGAAAATTTAATAGGTCAAACAAGTCTTCAAAATCACTGACTACTTCGACAGTGGCCAGGAGTCGTCAACTGGTATTCGCACACTTACGTATTCCTTGGCCCTCCAATATCTTTACATTAGCACATATGTCCATGTCCCTTCCTACATGTAGCACATACATGTATGTTAGGCATCCAAGATTGACAGTAAAAATGTCCCGTTCCATCCGGTCGAAACTGACCACAAAGCAGTCAAGTTCTGAATGCATTATGACATCACACACTGAAACAGCGATCAGAGATTATTTACCATTCACTGACTTGCCAAATTGTTTGATAAGTCCATCGAGAGAGGGGTCACGACCTTTGAACTTGCGGAAGACTTCACTTGCTGGGAGGCCACCACCAAGAGTGAGGAAAGATTCCATGAGCCTGAAAAGTGAAGAGAGACAATACTGTAGCTGATCTCAAAGGCTTGAGAAAGTGTTGAAACAGTTTTCTGCTGCAGTGGAATCGGACCTTCATTGTAGTCCAAATGTTGTACACAGATGGAAGAGCCAAGCAAAGCAGTCTTTTGTCAAGACTGGTGTCCATACCTCATCTTACTGTCATGTGGAACCAAGTTGCCTTTCCTGCTTTAGATAATCTCAGACAATCAAGACCAGCAACTCACCTTTTTCCCTTCTCTGCCACTTTCTCTACATCACTGAAACCGACTTCCTTGAATTCCTCCATGATGTCAGCAGCAATCATCTCGGACCACTTGAATGAATAGTAGGCAGCAGGGTATTGATCGGAAAAGATGTGGGTAAGAGAGCACGGATGGTTGTCCTCGTCGCTGAGGGCCACTGGCATGTACTCAGGCCACGTGCGAGTCATGATCTCGTGCCAGTGGTCAGGACTGATGTACAGCTCCATATCAAATGCACTAATGTAGAGTTGTTTCATCATCTTGTAGGCCGACATGTGATCACGGGCTGTAAAATACAAAGGAATATACTTCTAGTTATGACATCCTACTTGTGTCAGGCAGAAAAAACAATCGGTATGATTTCTAATGATTTGTATATGATGTCAGAAGGTGGAGCTACGATTGAAGGCAAGCTATTTACTTTGTTTTAGCCTCAATCAAAAGAGAGTTTTCTTAGCTGTTCTTCGATTACAGGACTTGTAATTGATCTACGGACACACTGAAAAGTGCCATGAGATCTATGATGTCATGAGAATATTATCAATAGTCCAGGAAGCAAACCATTCTAAGATATCTTACATGAATAGACAGTTGAGATCAATTCATTTGGTATTGATTCTCCTGTCTGTGAATGGCTGCTCAGCTTGTTGATAATCTCAGGCTCACGGAGGAGATTCACCATGAACGTGGCACAGATCTGCAGGGCATCCCACTCAATGTTTTTCTGACCAGACAACTCGCTGTATGGGACTGTCGTCAACATCTGCTGAAGACCATGACCAAACTGAAAGAAATTACAATTGATACTCAATGGCTGTTAATCATTTTCAATTGAAGATGGCATTAGTAATGAAAAAGCACTTTCCAGCAGCAATGATCAAGTTTACTGGGAATTGACCTATGTTGAATAATCTCCACAGCTTTGATTCTCAAAGGGAGACGTGGAAAAAATTGACCTGCAAGATCTGAAAAAGGCAAAGTCAAGCTTTACTCCAAGCTGTAATGACATGCTAGTGATCTGTCTGGCCATAAGTGAATATAACCTTGACACCTGGCTCACCTCATGAAATAATGACTCAACCTCTCTGAATGTGAGCCGCACTTGTTGGCCAGGCAGTGGTGGAGGTATGTTGAGATTAAGGTAGGAGAACGTACTGGTGCCAACAACATCGGAACGATCTGGAAAACAAGACACTGGAGTTAATGACTTGTGCATAGGCACTCTGAGGCATGTCCTATACTTGTACAAAGCTTTATACATCCATTGCAGAGAAGAACTTAAATTCTATATTTAGTAGCAATTTGTTGCGAAGATTATTCCTACCTCGCCCACTCTCCATCCATGTTCCTGATATCTTGTCTGATGGCCTCAGGAATGGATCCATGTAGAAGGCAGAGAGATACTCCCCTGGAAATAAAGTAACACACTTTAGGCAACAGACAATGTTCAAACATGCCAAGTTGGTGTTCATGATCGAGTGGAGGCAACAACTGATGCTGGATTGTATAAGATGAACTAAATCAGGAAGCTGTGGCTAGTGACTAATGGCTGCTACTGTTCTTGGGCAAGTCACCTGAAGGCTGAACCAAAGCGCACATCTCCGCTTGGCTTGCTTACCATTTTTATTGAAGAGCTTATAGAACTTTACATCTTGATGCCACAGGTGTACTTCGTTAGTGCAGTCCTGAAATTCAAATCACAAATAATAAGTTTCTATTTTTATATACTTAAAGGAAAAGGGTAGATGAGAGCCACAACTTGAAATAAAGAGCCACTTAAATAGTAAGATATAGCACCATCAGTAAGGCATTGCACTTGATAAATGTCTGAACATCACCATTATAAGAAGTGACTTACTTTGATTTTGATTCCAAATATTTTATCACAGATGGCAGATAATCCTGAGAGGACAGAGGACAGAGGGAAATACTCATGGATCTCACTCTCCTCATACCTGAAAGGACACGGTCATGTCAACAACTCATACTCTCAAAAAATGGACATTCAAAAAGGCTGCTAGAATAGCTAACCTAACTTGGCCGACAAACTGGGTTACAGCAAGTAACAACAACTATTCATCATTCTAACAAGAACAGAGCAACCCTGGATAGAACACTCAGTATCATAAACTTTGCGAAGGCCAGAGGTGAATCTTCCCAACATGTCCAAGATCAAACTCACCTGTGTAGATGTTCGCGCTGGCGTCGCTGCCAGTATGGGATATCCCATAATGCTAGTGTTCCAGTGAACCCTTCTGACTGCGCAAACTCCTGCAGGGTGGCAATCTCCTCCTCAGCGGCAGGCTTAAAGACACGCTTCAGACTGAATTGAAGAAAACATGCAGGAATCAGTGTATTTCTAAATGCCAGTGATGAAACGATGATTAGTTCCAGGACGGATGAAGAAAAGTACAAATTATGAGAAAAATCCCTCATTACCAACCTTTCAATCATGTTGAGGACATTTTCTACATTGCCTGCCATCTTGGTTTCCATCGACATCTGAGCATAGTTATCGTAGCCGAGTAGATTTGCAATATCTCGTCTGAAAGAGTGGAAAGTGTTAAGTCAAATACATGGCCCAGATTGCAACAGCCCAAGATCATAGATGAAGGACCAATATACACCACTACTGTCTTGAAGGAGGGAAAATGCTTCAATTCAATGTCAGAAATAAAGACAAGTTGAGGCAACTCTCTATAGCGTGTTTTTTCTTCGAGCATGTCCAGTTTGGGTGGCCTCAGTACAGCTGTTTTGAATGTAATACTAGCTCAACTTTCAACAACTTAATCAATCAGTCCAAAAACAGACTGACACTGTACATAATACTCCTATCTTACCTATGAGTTCTGAGCTCATTGATTGCCTTGTGATTAGCCAAGTTCTGGTCATTGTGTCCCACGGATGCACGGTTGTTGTAAGCTTGCCACACGTTCCACCGCAGCATCCTGTCGCTGCAGTGTTCTAAGAATGAGTTGTATACGGTTGGCTGAAGGGTGACCACCCAAGGACCTCGACTCGGATTCAACCTGCAAAGACAGGGCATTATGATTTATGAAGGGTGCCGATGAAATGACACAGGACTGCAAATGCTTTAATGTCAAATTCCTGAGATGAGCAGTCTTCGTCTTCAGCCCAAAAGAACCAAAATCAACCTGCAAGGTTTTCACAGCAACTAGTGCATAGTTACTTACTTGTCTTTTGCCATAAGATTGAGCACATGTCGAGGGAACTCTGACAATTTGGAAAAGTCCTCGATTTGATGAGAAAACAGGTTACCACTCAGCATCGTTTTATTCCTGGAAGAAAACACAAAAAACCCTGATATTATTTCCTTCATCGAGCAGAGGTATAAGAGATCAGCATCCTCTCAGAGACGCTGGCATGTATGTTGCCTGAGACATGCCTTAGTACTACTGCTTGTACAAACATCTCTTCTGGAGGACCCATTAAAAGAATCTGAGTGTCATATGGCTGTGACATTGAAACCAATGCATTCAAGGCTTCAAGAACAGCCAACCCCATCTCAAAGCTCACCTAAAATGTCCTCTTTCCACTGATAACTTCCTTAGTGTGTCTACGAAGCGTTTTTTATTGGATCCTTTAATTTCAATCCCATTTAATCGTCCCTCAAGTAGATACATATCCACAAGTCGTTGCTGACTTTCTGTGAGTGTTTCTCTGTCGGCATTGACTTCTTTGACCGAGTTGTATAAGGTTTCGTTAATCCATCGTTCATTTTTAGCTCGGTCCACTTGGGGGTGAAGCTAGAAATTGAAGAATGAGGACAACAGTGACTTTTCAGGGGAACAAAGTCAAAGAAATATTGCCTTAATAATGTGTCTTTCCTAATCACTAAGCGAGACAACTAGAGACAGATCCAAACAACCCTGTTTTTTAAAACACTTAACATTTTTGCATGATTTCATAATTTTATGAATGTGAATTTGATGCTCTTCGTCTCCACCTTTGTGTGTCATTCATTTGGTCCCAACAAAGATGTCTGTTTTGATAGTCACTTACCAGTTCGAAAGCCTGCCTATACCCTTCACTCCCACAAACATAGTTCAAGTGTTTTGCTGTTCTCCATGTGCTGTTAAGAGGGACAGTGATCTTCTCAATGGGTTCAAGGACTGAAGAAAATGTTTTCTTGTACTTGGGATCTGAAAATCAAGTTACAATAATGATCATGACATTTGATGTTGTTATCTCATCTGACTTTATTGACTTATCCCACAGTAGAAACCTTTGCACACAAATGTCTTCTTTGGACTTTCATCCTTTCATGAAACAGTAAAGACTTAACAAGTTTATCTCTCCACTTGCCAGGAAGCCAAGCCACATACATGTATTTACCTTTCAATCTTTCAAAATGGTCCCCGAGTTGAGTTTCATATTGAATACAGTATTTGGCACAACCACTGATGACGTTGCTTGGGTTGATTGATTTGAATGCTGGAAAGTCATCTAATCGCATCACAGGGTTCGTCTCTGGTTCATCAGGAGGGATTTCTGGCAATCTACATGTATTGTACGGGAAAAATAATTTTCAGGTTTTTTGATAGCATGAGCAGCACGACTATGAGTAAAGCAAAAATTAAATTAAATAAAGATTAAATAGACGGTTTGCCAAAAAGAGTGAAAAAATTGGCGACTTGAGGATTCCTCAAGCTGAGAATCTAGTGTAGTGAGCAGTGTTGTACGACTAAGTAATTTATTTGCACAGAATGTTATGTACAATCTGTACAAAATGTATGTACATGGCCTGTACAAAATGTACACAGCATACATGTTACGCAAAAATATTTTCCAATGGCCTCGACATTTTGGCAGCATACGAAAATATGCAGGCTCGACAAACCGTAAAGTAAACATTTTATGAAAGGTTTATAGACCATAGTTTTCTTACAACACATAATATGCGTTTGACGCCTTTCTGACGTGAGATTTCCAAGGAAATTTGGAGAATTTGCAAGGACACCTCGAGATCATGACAGTCGCCATTTTGCAACAGCGCCGCTTCGACAAACTCGAAGTGTGACTACAGGTGTGATCAACCCGCCTTCAACCCTGCTCTGTCCTGAGTTCTGGTTCTATGAATATTCTTGACGTTTAACTGCCATGACAGATTTGTGATTCGGCAATAAAAAATAGTTCCTAATTGGTTTGAGTTATTTGATAAAAAAATAATAAGATTTTCCTACTTCGATGCTCAGAAAATAATGAAAAATAATTTATAAACCAAATTTAGGTTTTTATACGATGCTGAACTGAGATTTTAAGCATCCTGGAGTTCGGATTTCTTTCGGAACTTTCCAAATTTTGTACAAAATGGCCGTTTTGTTTTACAGAGACTATAGTATCTTTATTCAGAGAAATAGCTAATTTTAGTCAATTTGTTCACAAAAAATTGCGTATTCACTCCAATACCAACTTAAATCAGTAATAAAACTATTGATCCATGGTCTCATGTTGCAGTAAATTGCGACAACGCAAATTTCGAACCAGGAAATAGTTGGTGCTGACGTCATGGGCGGGGTAGAAATGGAAGGTTTGTGAAACATGGCGGATCTGGCAATGTTGTGCAGCTCGATTTGCTGTGTCTCCGAACAGGAGAAAACACAGCGGGCACGGAGCAGAAACATCGATAAACAACTCGCTAAAGAAAAAATGCAGTACAAGAGGCTCATAAAAATATTACTGTTGGGTACAGGAGAGAGTGGCAAGAGTACGTTCTTAAAGCAAATGCGAATAATTCACGGGCAGGACTTCGGCGAAGAGGATAAAAAACAGTTCAAGTCGGTTATTTACAACAACATTGTGAAGGGTGGCAAAGTCCTTATAGATGCCAGGGATAAGTTAGACATACCCTGGGGAAATGAGAAACATATAGAACCCTTTGCCACTATGGTTTTTAGCTATGATGGGAACATAAAGTTAGATGAGCCCACTTTCTTAGAATACGTCCCAGCCATCCAAGAACTTTGGAAAGACACTGGCATTCAAACTGCTTTTGATCGGCGGAGAGAGTATCAACTTGTAAGTATGGAAGGTCGATGCAACCGACTAGTGTTACCATTGAGATTGTGTCAATAAAACGTGTGGTTTTGCTTTGGTTGTCGAAAGTATGCTACTATGCAGCAGACCAGCCCGAGGGTCGCTGACATAATGATAACGTCAACAATCACCAGTGCTAGTGATTCATCGACTTCATTTGGTGATGGAATCACTGCTGTCGTTAGGAAAGGATACATTTTATTGTTTACTTTTACACAGCTACAACAGTAGAACTAAATTTTCACTTGATCAGTTGATTAATGTTCAATTTGATGTTCATGTTAGTTGTTGCAATAATCCAGTGTGATTGGATGGTAATTGTGTCATGGTGACTACGACATGAACATCTGACTCCAGAGATCCGGCAAGTTTAGCGGGTCTCTACAGCCATCTTCTATTTGCATGCGTAACTATCTGATTAAACTGTACCTGCCACAGATTTCTTTCTACCTTATGTTGAAGTTTCAGTGTTCTTTATAAAGTATTTTCAGCAGGTCCGAGGGTAATCCATGGATTGGGTGCCTTTCCCTCAGTCAAGATTATACAAGCACAACTAACTACAGACCAAAACACCAGCTCCAGCAACTTGTGTACAAACCACTGGCATCTCAAAGAAATGATGTCATTAGTTATAGTTGTGGTGGTGTATAATTCTGTGACCCATGTTGGCGTACCTTGCTGAAATTACCTATAGAGGGCGCTGGACTCGTCTAACAGCATTACTGTCCTTCTTTTTTATTCAGACAGTGAATTTTCTTTCTCAGTCACCTTTCACCTGTCTGTACTGTATTTTTCACCGGAGCACTTCAGTGTTTAAGCTATGGTTCGTCTATCTTTACCATTTAGGACTTGGCTACCACTCGCAGGAATCTCAATTGTGTAAGTCACCAGCATTCTGAGATTTGTAAATAATTTAGCTCTTGAAGGAGTGAGGGTGTCTGAAGATAAACGCCCAAACACATCATAAGGAACTTGCATTGGGGAAAGATTCCTAACAGGAGAAGATGATATCACTTGGGCATACAAACCACGAGACCAAGCCTCCATATTTGTTACAACACTGCAGTGTTCTTCTGCCCCAATAAAAGCAATGATATTCAGTTTCTGACCTGCACTGACAACTATCTTCCTGAGACTTTTTATCCTGCTTATTTGTGTAACTTCCTCGGCAGGCAATTTACTCGGATGATTTAGAAACACTTTGAGGCTACTAATTTAACATTTGTGGAGAACACTGTAACCTCGTTGCAGATTTGGACATGGTGACAGATGATCGATGACCACCCTCAGTCCTTGAAGTGATTTTAACAGATTTTGGTAGCTCTGTTTCAACATCTTGGCCAGACAGTTCTCAGCTTAACAAAATGCTTTCAAACTTATCCCACTTCAGAGTAACCGCTGAGCAAAAGCGGATTCAAGTTATTGTTAATGGCTAAAGTTCAACGCATAACCCTGTTTGCTGCTCTTTGGCCTTTGCTATTCAGTTCTACAGTGTCTTATAATAATAATCTGTCTGTCTGGTGTACCACTTCCTTTATGTAGAGTCAAAAAGCCTTTCTCCAGTTATTAACCAACAAGGTGTATAATACTAGTGTCATTACACAGGATGTGAAATAGAGTAAATGGTAAATGAATGATTTAGACTTCACTCTACATCTTTGCAAATGCTGATAGAGGTACTGAATGTCCTGTCAGTTGATCTTGTAGCCTACCTTTCCTAAACCTCCTAAGTGCTTGATATATGCATCCACTGCCCTTTTGAATTGATTGATAGTTCATGGTCTTGCTGATTTCATGTTATAGTTCCCATGATGGCTAGTTTCATGCAATGTTTGGTACCATTTGAAGTTTGTTCTGCAAGTCCTGGTGGTACCAAGGAGGTTTGAGGTTCTTGTAAAATGTGCATGTGGGACACATTTGACTTCTTTCCATGGTCTTGAGCAAGTATTTGACAGTGTTTGATCTGCCTGTTTGGTACAAGGATTAGCATGGTTTTTAATTCATTGGAGGATTTGGTGATTGGATTTAAGTTTGATTAATCCATTACTTCTATTTTATTCTATTCTGTTCTACAACTGATTTTATATCGGAAGCAGGTGGCTAATTTTCCAGACCAGGCCTTGTCCCTGAAAGTGGCTTTTATGCTCTCACTTTCTCATTCTGGTTCCAAATTCAGTTCATTTATTTGGTGTGGGCTTTTCTCATGTAAAAGTACAAGGCCTACATGTTTGTTATGCTCACAGTCATATTAATCAAGGTGTGCACTGTTGTGATTTATCAGTGTATCTGTATAAATATTTGTGAACAGATATGGACGCAACTGAATTATGGGAAAGTACCAAGCTGTTGGTTTTATGTTGTTATCAAATGCACTTGGCCCGGTGCAGTTTTTGTACAAATACCATTTGTTGTAGAGGTCAACAAGTTTTCAAAAGTTCAAAGGGATGTGAATAATCTAAAAAGATGACTTAAAAATACTGTAGAAGCATGCACCAGGAAGGCTGGCCTATCTCTGTCTGAGGATAGTTTGTTCCTTGCTCCTTTTTATACCAATCATGACATTGTGGTGGTATGCAGTTAAACCCTTGTGTGGGACGAAAGCTCCTGTTACTTTAATGGCACAACCAATGTTCAAAATTCCTATAACTTGAAGACATGAAGTCATTCACCTAAAGCAAATTAGGCTTATTCACCTTGTCCTAGTTTTTCATATTGATAGTTACAATACATGAAGGCTACAAGTGGTATTTTGGAATCCAGACCATTTGGGACTCACTTTATGTGGTGGCCATTACTGACATGGGATAACCTGCCATGTGTGTTGGTTTGACATTATAACAAAATCTTACTCGTAAAGCCGGGTTGGTTTTTGAAAATTGGTTCATTTTCTTTATTTTGGAAGACTCGTGTGCTTCTTGCTTTGGGATGATAGTATTTAGTTTTTCACATGGTTGTGAGCACAGTTCCCGCACTGACCTTTTGAGCATGGAGACACTGCACATTGTTTTTTTGCCATGACGCCCTGGGGGTTTGGTACTGCATCAGTTGCTCAATGTACTTATATTGCTTGAAAAGGGATGCCAAAAATCACCTTTTTGCGGCCTGGAGCATTCACTGCCATCACCGCAGTGTTATGTCAACTATGTCATGTATGTCATAACAAATCAAGGGAGTAAAAAGTCGGTCAGATCCAGGCACCAGTTGTACCCCCATGGAGGGGTGGCACCTTGGTGTTGGTCCTCAGCTTTAACATGAAATGATGTGTCCTCTACCTGTCAGTGACTGACTGATATCACAGAGGCTGGTGATGCTTGGAGCGACTTGCTTCATCTCTCCCAAGTAACTGGTTGCAGAGACATTTGGCTGAATTGCACGATTCTCTCCTAGGTCTATGTTCATCCCATAGGCCCCTGACGCCAGCTCTGAATGTCACATGTCCCTTGACATTTCTGTTTGAGGTGATGACAGATGGATTGAAAGAAAGCTGTGAGCAGGTTTAAGTGTTGGTTTGAGTTGTTATTCATTGGTGTTGACGTCATGCAGCAGCTGAGGGGCTATCCAGGGTTGATGTCAACAATCCTTCATCGTGTTCATGTCCTGATTTATACATGTAACAACAGACCTGGTGGTCCCTGGTGTTGACGTCAGGAGGTATCCAGGGTTTATCATTATGACATGCTTTGAGTAAGTTGTAATGGTTTGAAGATAGAACTGCTACATGTATGCACGATTTGTTTCTCTTGTTTTGTGTCAGTGTATGTTCCCAAAGTTCATGTAGTCTAAAACTATTGCTGCTGTGACATCCCCTTGTGTATGTAAGTTGTAACATGGTAACTCTATCTGAGTGAGCCCTGGCTCTTGTGTTTGGACCTAAGCTTGTCTCCATAGCAACAAACTGGGAGTCCCATGTCATTGCTGTTACAATAGAAAGGGTTGGATGTTGTTCTAGGCTCCTTGGTTGGTGAGTCTCTGATAGTGACTGTATTCTTCTCTTCTGAACTGTCTAAGGGTCAAACTGGGTCAAAACTCAAAGAATAGGCGGCACAGGAAAGTTATGCACATTTAATATCACAACTTTAAAGCCTGCTTTTCATACCTGAATTAAACCGTTGCTGAGCTGACTCATTGTATTTTCCATGTAGCTCGCTTGCAGATCAAGTGTGGCCAACCTCACCAAAGTCAACTTCTCCCTGCTCTCCTTGCTAGTCCATGTAGTCCAAGTGTGTGAAGAGAGGGTTATGGATTGTGGTGCGGTTGACCACACTGACAGTGAAAGATGGCTGAGAAGTGGTTGGGCCTTATCAGAATGCTGGTGAAGGGGGAAACTTCGCCCACAACAAACCTGCATGCATTGCTTGATAGTTCAGTTTATGCTGCCATAACATCACCTGCATTTTATAATTCATCTGCTCATTGTTCCTGTTTCATCATTATTTCAGCTAATCTTTGGCGATGCTTAGAAACATGATTCAGCTTGAAAATTACTATACTCCCATCGTCATTATACCTGTTGAATGATAGAAACCCTTTGCAAATGAATGATGCAGCCTCACTACAGGGACAAATTATTCATGAAATTGGGGGCTGGTCATTTCAATTTAGGTCGTGCGGAATTGCTGGCGCACCTTATAAAGATGTTGAGGCCTGCATTGTTTTGTAACATATGTTGTTATGACTGTCTGTCCCTCAAACTGTCCTCCTCTCTTCCTATTTTCTTCTGTCTGATACATATAATGGGACCTCTTTGTAGTCTTGGGCATGACAAAGATGTTAAAAAAAAGAAGCAACTTGAACTTGATCTGAATAAGTCTCAGCCACTGCCTTTCATAACCAGTAGTTTCGTTTCAGCATAAAGAACTTCAGAGGTGATTTTCTCATCGGTTCTGAGCTTGGATGGGGTCTGAGGGGAAGCTGGGTCAGTGGTGAAAGTTTCTCCACAATTCGTCATGCCTTTTGATTAAGAAAAGAACATGTGGCTTGTGAAATAAGGAATTGAAATTTGCTCAATCTTAAAGTCCTTGAATCAGCCGTTAGTGGCCTTTATGCTGTACTCACAATTGATTTGAGTTGGCCTACTGATGAGTGCAGTATATCAAAGGAGTACAGTAGAAACTCCCTTAGTGGACACCTCTCTGTTAAGGACACTAGTTTTGCTCCCAAATTGGGTGTTTCAATTCAATTTGACCTCTCTAATCAGGACACCTCACCATTAAGGACAGCACTCGTCAGTCCTGAGGGTGTCCTTAATAGAGAGGTTCTACTGTAGTTCACTTATGCCAGAGGAAATATATTGTAGGGCATGTGCCTAGGTGTTAATCAGTGGGACATGATGATCTCATAATAATACACGTCATTATGGTCCGATATAAAATGAGGCCCAGTTTCTACTATAATTGCCACTTAGTTGATCTGTTGTGGGAGTACAGACACGCCAGTAATGCCTTGCGTGGAACATTTGACTATTGTGGTCGAGTGCATGATACAAACGAGTTTTGATGTATTTGTAGTCTCGAATTGAATTTGAAGAAGAGGTAATGGGTGATATGAATAAAGACTAGCAAATGCTTTTACTTCAGTTTTGTACAGAAAGGCCTAGTGTAAATGTACATGGAGTTTTAGATAAAAGCATTTGCTAGTCTTTATTCATATCACCCAATAACTCATTGGGATCTGAGAAAGTTTTGCAAACTGACAGTTTTCCTTGATCGAGAATGATTTCGACATGGTCCAAGCAGAGTCACGGTCTGCAATGTGGTTGGGATCATCCAACTGTGAGTCTCCAACAACTGATGTTTGTCACAGAGACAGCCTACCACAACCTTGAGCCAAACCTTGCAATGCAAGATTCATAGATTAAATTAAGGTTGAGGTCGAGAATGTGTTGAAAGTCAAGCCAGCCTTCACCTAGCTGTTCTCATCTTCATTGAAGATTTCCTCTTCTTTAACGTTAATATTCCAACTAATGTTCATTTGTTGTCTTTCAGAGTGAAGCCATCAAATACTTTCTGGACAACCTGGATCGAATTGGAACCAAGGTAAGTCTTCCAAATAAGGCTATCAAAAATATCATGTAAACTCCAAGTCTAAAGTATGAGCCAAGGTTATTAATTACCTTACTTGGTCTACCTGTATTTGGGGACAGGCCAGAAACCCTTGTCATGCTGTCTACTGCCTACAGAAGACTGTGATGGATTAGAAGAATAATGAGCATGGCATTGCGCTCTCCTTATGATTATGAAAGTAGGTTGGGTCTGGTGAAGTGCCAACCAAGTTGTTTCAAATTTTGACCAATTCTGATTTTAGGGCTACAGTCCAACCAAACTGGACATCTTACATGCAAGGAAGGCGACAAAGACCATCGTCGAGCACAATTTTGACATAAAGGGTGTTCCGTTCCGGTTTGTAGACGTCGGAGGTCAGAGGTCGCAACGGCAGAAATGGTACCAGTGCTTCGAGGGGGTGACGTCCATCTTGTTTGTGACTGCGTCCAGTGAATATGACCAGGTGCTTATGGAGGACAGGAGTGTGAACAGACTCACCGAATCTGTCAACATATTCGAGACTATTGTGAATAACAAGTGCTTCCAGAGCGCATCGATTATACTCCTCTTGAACAAAACTGATTTATTAGAACAAAAAATAAAAGATACTACATTCAAGGATTATTACCCTGAATTTGAAGGCGATTCCCATAAGATGGAGGATGTACAAAATTTCATATTGGATTTATATGATGCAAAACGGCGGGATCGTTCAAAGCCATTGTTTCACCATTTTACCACGGCGATAGATACAGAGAACATCAAGTTTGTATTTCAAGCCGTCAAGGACACGATTCTGCAACATAATCTTGAATCGCTGATGCTTCATTAATTCATGTAATTAGTCTTATTTTAATATGAGGAAGTGCAAAGTAAATATTCTGATACTTTTCAGACATGTATTTTCTGTTCTTTTCCAAGAACCTCTGTTTACATACCAATGAAAGAGATTGCTGTTTAGTGAAAGTCAATGAATAATCTACAGTGTAATCTTATGTGTTCAAAGAAGCCTGATGCTGTATGGTGTTTAGATCAAAGGCCATTTTGTCTGGGCACTACATGGCAAGAAACAGAATATCTATTTTGTACAGTCCAAACTCCAATCTGTATATTACCCACCAGACTTGCTTGCTGATGATAATCTGTACACAGATTGGTGTGAGGGTTGACCCGCAGGGTGCTTGCTATGCTGAATGTATAGTTTTTGCTGGCTGCAGACAACTCAACTAACTAATCATGACAAGTATGTTCTTTGGCTTTCTGAATTTCACCTGAATGATAATGTATTGCATAAGGATGTACATTTTTGGCTGGTTCTGGTATATTTTTGAAGCTCTTCATGCACTCTCAGGCTTGCCAAAATCATGTCAAACATAAAAAGCTTGTTTTAATACATGGAAGCAAAGTTAATTGCTGGTAATGATCGATTGATGCAATAGTTTTCCAAAAGGTTCTTAGATGGCAGCACTGCAACAGACCATTTCGAGAAGAAGATGTAAACCGGTTTTAGACAGTACAGTTAAATATAGTATAAAAGCTAATAGCATTTTATGCTGCTAATAGCATTTTATACTAACTGAAATAAGAACTTAGATGTCATTTTTTATACGTGTCCTTTGATTGTGGAAAGTCTTTCAAATGCCTAGAGGGACTATCAAAAGCAAGCACACCCAAGGGGCAGCAAGCACATGTAAGGTTGTTTGATTCTGCACAGCGCTTTTTAAGGGTCAAGATGTTGATCCTTAGAAATGCACCTAATGTTGTATTTTTACATAGAGTTGTTTAGCGTCAGATTTCTGCTCTAAAAGAGAGGTGGACACTTTGATTTGTGGCATTTGTTATACATGTTTTTAAATATATGGTGCCCAAGGTTATTTTCATCAATGCTTAGTTTTCTACTGTTGAATATGAACGGATAGTTTTGATGATTTAGTATCAGTGAATGAGACTTGGCTTGAACAACTCATATTTCAGTTTTGAACAAGTCGAGCTAAATCGCTGCACAGGTTGTACATTTCTTTGGCTATCAATTGTTATAAGGAAACCTGATGACCCTGACAGCTGTTTGAACTTTTTCTGTTCCTGTTTTCGTGTATGCCTAATATTGGTCAAAATGTTCCATGTTCATCTGGTGGTCTACTTTCAGAGTACAGGCAACATGACTGGTCTCACGACTTGTAAGTCTTTGCCTGAGTTGTATCATTTGTCCAGTTTTGTACTTATGGTTTTTTCCTCGACTATCCCTTTTCACAGTAATGGCTTTACCGTGCAGGCTTTGTCATGTATAACTGTTTAGAAGTCGTTGATAATGCCAAACTCTTTCTTAACTGATCATGTACAAAAGTAATTTCCATGCGCCGTGTGGAAGAGCCATTTTATTTGTATACACAGAGTCTATTTATGTGACTGTAAACATTTATTTATTTTACATAGCTTTTAGGTGATTTTAGATAGAAGTCATTATACAGTGTTATAACAGGACCTGGTAGATAAGGGATATTATTATAATCATGTGGGTGGGCACAAAACAACTGCTGAATCATGTTTCAAGAAACTCATCCACTTCAGTTGGTTTTTGCTCCAAGAAGCCTGATATCCTGTACACTTCTGGGGCTCTCCCAAAACCTTTCGATAGGCTGTTTCAGTATTTCACATTATGGTTTGAAAGGACCGATAGTATATTATAGCAATTTCCAGATCAGCTCTGAAAAACAAAGTGTCTGTTCTGTCTGAAATCTTCCTGCTTTCAGGTTCATGTGTGTTTTGAGGGAAAATAACTGTCATGATGTGATTTATAACGAGCACAAGCTCCCTTACCTGATGACTGTTCCTTGATTGTGATATTTGGGTGGAGACACAAGACAGGGACTGGGGTGGTTCTGATACTCATCATGCCCTGGTTTTGGTTGTGTTGGATTAACTTGGGCAAATGATACAGTAACATTTGGAACTTGGATGTTATATTGGCTTTGAAATGGCCTCAGCACTGTGAGAAACTTGGAAAGAAGAGAGATATGTTTCTGCATCTCCTGCTGTCGTTTGTCCTAAGCTTGCAGTGGTGTCATTCAATGCTAGAACTGGTCTGAGGTAAACATTGTAAAGAGGTTCTCAGCAGACTGATTTAGAATCTTTGAAGCCTGAATGGTCTTCTTGTTGCCTCCTTGAGAGATGATTACTAAGACGATGTGATCAGGATCAACGCAGAATGTCGTTCTATATAATAAGCTTCCCTGAGTATACTGTTCTTGCTTCTATTATTTTAGCATGGCTTTTAATGTATTCTCAATAATATGATCAAAAGTCTTTTCAGAACGTCTACTCTTGGGAGTTATATCTACAAAAAATGAAGATAAATTGACTGAAGCAATCGGGATGAACTGCTGGAGTAGTATGTGTACGTACATTTATGTTATATGAACTGAATATTGTTACCTTACATTACCTTTTGATTAGATTAGACTCTTCTCCTTATCCCTAGGTACCAGCTAGTTAAGTCATTTTACTGATGGGCACAGGACTTCAAGAGGTGGCTTGTTTTAAAAAAAGGGGTCTATTTTGAACATGATGGATGTCATCCTCCCAGTTGAGAGTGCTGTAAATAAGAGAAGATCATCTTAGCCTTATCAACATCTGAATATACTCCATTCTTTTAATCTTTTCTATCGTTTTGATAGTGGAGGACATCAGATGCTACCAAATGACTGCCACCGATATAGAGCATGATTTTGTAGTGATATTTTATACTTGAATGGTTGTAAACTGAATATTGTAACACTGTCTAGAAGTAGAGATTCTTTTTAGCAGTGATATGTGTTGAATGAATAGAGTGGCAAATGGTTTGAGTGGCAAACCAGTAGAATCCACTGGGAGGCCAGTGAGTCTCTTAACCTTTCAGGGCTAATATGGACGTAGGTTTTTAAACCAGAACAACAAGATAAAAGTTGATGGGGAGTAATTGTGTCTAGGGATATGCCTTCCATTGTCACGACATCATTTTGTTGGCTCTGTTTGCTCGTCCAACATGGTATTGCCCCAGTTACGTAAAATACTTTGAAAATGTGAGCTTCTGGTCTCATGTCGATTTAATACTGAAAAGACCATGCCACATTGTATTGGACCTGACACTGTTTTGCCATCAGTCACAATGAAGTCTCTCATTGGAGAGAACAGGCTTCAGGGGACAGACTTTGTTCCGTGGTGCTCTCTATGGACAGGTTGTCAAAAGCGTTTTATTAACTGTCTTCTCATGGTCGGGGTCACCTTTGTGGATATTTCGGGATGATGTGCCTTCTGAAACTTGAGTGACCCACACTCTCCTTAGGGATTTACCTAGAACACTTTCTACTGAGTGTATAATGTATTTATAGCAAACAGGGCTAGAGACTAGAATAGTGATATGGTCTTCAGTTCGTCGTATCTTCAACAACAGTCTCTTCGGCTGTTCAGACCTTGAATATTTAAAATAAGCAGGTTTTAGAGTATAACCTTGTGTAGCTTGTGCAAGGGTCATACATGTAGTCACCATAGAGAAGACCTTTGGAGGGTGTCTTCCTAGGTTAGACTAATGTAATTATTAAACCTTAACAGATTCTCTGAAGTGATCGTGTTCACTCTCCAGCCCTGTTGTACAATTCTGTAATGTATATTGTGAGCATACTGTGTCAAAACTAAACTACCCTATAAATATGATAACAATATGTGCAAATAATAAATAATAATGCTTCATGATGAATTTTTGAAATTAAATCAATTGATCAAAATCATGATGTTGTTTCTTTAGTGATGCAGTAGCTTCTTGCCTGGCCATCTCCACCTCAAGTGGTTGGGACCCCCATTGAGGAGACACTCCATGAAACTACAGTCTGAGCAATCGTCTTCAACCCATGGCAACAACTGTACTGAGTATAGTCCATAGGCATCCTGAGTACAGGTAGAGGGACAAGACTAATCCACAGTACCCAGCGCAGACAAGCCTGGTTGTGACTTTATCACTCTGAGCATTGCTCAAACCAGTCTGCAGTGTGGCAAGAGCACTGTCTTTGTCCCAACATAGCCCTGGTTGTGACTTTGTCTCGTCCATGTACTGTTATGTGCGGGCCCATAATGCTCAATGTCATCAAATTTGTTATTTGGTTGTGCCTTTGTCTTCTTTTACATGTTTTATAATTGTCCAGCTAGAGGATCTCTATCCGATATGCCTACATCGATATTTCTTGTCGTCAGCTGAAAAGGCGGCCCGTGGTGTCTCTAGGCCGGGAGCTCTCGCATACAAAAACTATATAACCAGCAAACCAATCTCGCATATCATGCCCGATCTCACCAATTTAAAACCATTGACTGTCTATTTATCATTCAATCCGGTTTTGTCTGTCCTCACACATTGCATCATTAGCCAAGCCTATCTTTCCATCTCATACCTGATATGAACGGCACTCCATGAGTGCCTGTCTTGAGTTGGAAGTCACGTTGACAATGACAATGGTACTGATAACGATATGATG
Organism: Lineus longissimus; assembly: GCF_910592395.1. Taxonomy (NCBI): domain Eukaryota; kingdom Metazoa; phylum Nemertea; class Pilidiophora; order Heteronemertea; family Lineidae; genus Lineus; species Lineus longissimus. The sequence continues at coordinate 28,375,616 of NC_088308.1, forward strand.
CGTGACAAACCTGACCAAGCATATGAGTATTATGAGTGTGTCTTGGGTGAGACGAGGACAGTACATGGTTGTCTGAGTGTAAGTCGCCAGGATATCACCCGGGGATATCACATGGCAACAGACAGCCTAGCAAGGAATACCGTACACTTTTTGATCCGGTCCTTAAGGACCAGACTGCTGTTCGGACTGACGGCGTCATATGAGATCGTCCGCGGGACACACCATTTCTCAGTAAGGGAGGTAATCTTTCCCTCTTGCTGAGGAAAACCATCGGCTTTCTGTCAACTTTATGCTTAATGGTTCGGATGTGATAGTTTCGAAAGTAAGAGAGTGTGACACTTGAACACAATTTATGTGATACGAAATGTCTATAGACACTCTATACCTGCTTTAGGATAAGCTTTAAAAACAACAATCGTCTTGTTGACCTCTCAATAGTTTTCGACAGTTTTCATTCTACATGATATGTCAGAGTCGGATTGAAGTGGTGTCTCACAGACCTAATCGCATGACGGGAAAAGACATAGATTCGAGAGAAAGAACTGAGGTGCCAGGCTGACGTGAAATAAGGATGTCACCATTGACACATGGCCATCCTACTTGTCTGATAGTATCAAGGACTTACGTTCATCACTCGGGAGTGGCAGCGGCTGTAAATAAAAAGTTCAAAATCTGAATGAATGTGATAGGACACGACTACGTTGCCAAGTCTTTGATAGAAAATCTCTTCACATAGTGGGAAGACTACTTGCCCTCACTCGCATAATGGATCCCACAGGTAAGATAATCGCAAACAGACAAGAACTGGGTAGGATTTTCAAGAAAAAAAAGTCTGTGACATTTTCTGATAGCGGTGTCAGTGACCGCACGCTCGGAAACCTATTTCAGACATTAGACCGTAGAAGGAAGGAACGTGAAATAGCGAATGATCAAAAGAAAGAAGATTTTGTGAAGCACTGTACGAGGTTGGAGGGAAAGTGGCAGAGAGAGGACGAGGAGGCAGTCCATTCTTTGAATCTCCGTAAGTTGGACATGGTGATTGGTTCAAGAGTCTACCACCGGCAGGGCCTGGAGCGGGTCTACCGCAGCCCTGATTACCCCATGACCAGGACCACCATGACAAAGAATTACAGGCCAGTCGGGAGTGATGTTGTCTTACCCATGATGAAATATAATATCGGGAAGACTGAAGTCCATGCGGGAGACTTTGGTAGTATGTACATAGCCAAGACGCCCGTCAGGCCGGTTGACGTGGACCCGCGCATGATAGCCCGACACGATGCCTACTGCGGTAAAGACCGGAGACTCCCAAAGGAGGACGAGAGGTTCACAGCATTGGATCGGCAGTTGTCAGAGCTACCGTGGAACAGGAAGAAGTCCATTTTGCGCGTATTGGAAGAGGATGCAAAGAGGGAGAGAGAAGAAGCCCGTAACTCTGGGCCTCCTGTGTCTCTCAGTGTCAGTGCTAGCAGCAGGAAGATGACAAAATGGGCGACTCCTCTCACGATGAAAAATATCAAGCCGAAGGTTCCCAAAGAGCAGTCGAACCATGAAAAACAAATCACGGCAGTTGGACTAAAAATCTCCAAGGTTGCGGGGACAAAAGCTAATGAGGATACCAGTGATGTAGTGCGCGATACTACAGAGGATGGTGTGAAAAGGCAGAGCCAAGGTGACGACTACACAGACAACGAGGGTTGGGTTGTCCAGGACCAAAATGAAGACGGCGAAAGACCAGCTGCGGGGCACGATGTACGTCCGCTGGACATAAATGATGAACCTGCGCCGGAACAAAAACAGCCCATAGCCAAACCACAGAGCAGGCGGAGACACGTCTTTCATAGCTGTTGCGATGTTAAGAGCTTGGAAAACGCGCCAAATCAAAAGAATAAAACAATAAAGCGAGTGAGGACGACGGAAAAACCGTCTGAATATAAATGCTCTGGACGGAGAAATATCGTAGCTTTGCGGTCTCCGTCTGCTGAACATCGTCCTTCGTCTCGGAGCAAAAGTGGGATCATCCAAGATGTGAGGACAAAAGTGTGGAAGGATATCACCAATGAATATGGTATAGGTTTGCTGAAGTCCCGTGATTTTGCAGCTAGGAAAATGCGGCATCGTCAGTTTCCTGTGGCCAGTTTGCGTAGAGAACATACTGTTGCGTAGTCTTAGGAAACGGAAGAAGATTGCAACATATGGTGCCCAAATCTTGTCAGTCATGTCAGCCATGATTCTGGCCTGAATGCAGCGAACCACAGTCGTCAGCATCATCCCCAATAATGATTTTGTAAGGCGGGACTGGTTTCAACGTGGTCCTCACATTTGTCCGTCATGGTGGTTGTGACATTGTCCTTGCCGCAGGTGCTGCCATCTCACGGCAAAACTTATAACTATCTTCGAAGACATCTACACAGACTATGTCCATGGCGCTCCAAACCCAGCGATGCACACTTTTGATAATTTTGATCAAAGAATACAAACAGAATTTAGATGTTGAATGACTATTTCTTGTTTACACTTCCAACCATATAATGACTTTGCCCGATTGAATGATCTGTAAAACGAACTCACATGAAAATGACAAATATATATGTATGTGGCACACTTTTGAGATAGAATAAATTCGATTAACAGTTTCACTGAGGAGACTTCAAACTAGCAATGGAGACGATGGTAACAATGCCACAAGTGCACAAGTTATTCCAAAAATTATAACCAGCATTGGAGGAGCGTGTAGTCACCGGCATTATCAAATGTCCTAAAAATAGCCAGTAACGAAGAAACCAGTCCAGCAAGCCGCTCACCCTGCATAGAAATGGTCAGCACTGAATTCTGAATTATCCAGAATTTGTCTCAGTCTCCCAGACGACACCACGTGACCCAGCCTCCGTTGGTTGTTTTTTCTCCCTTTCGATCCATGCGCCTGCGCGTGAGCCTCCTCATCAGCAGACAACTGCCTGTACCGTCTCTGTAGCATGTACTCTGCCCTCTCGTAAGGTGCCGAGTAGGTCAATCCAAACGCCATTGAACTGACCACGTCGCCAATATTGCGAGGGTCCTCCGGTGGAGCTGGACTGTTGTCGGGTTCCGAGGGAGGGTAGTCAAACGGTAAAGGTTCATACATCCGGACTGTCCTCGTGTCCTCCAGGTTGTGATTCGCCCTGAAGACAGACTGTATGCTGTCGTCGGTATTTGAAAGTCTGTTGGCCATGATAACGTCATCAGCTTTGACAAGGTTGTGAAAAGTCTTCATCGTTTGTTCGTCTCGGACTGCACTACACCACATTGTCTGTCCATCCCTGTGCGTGTTACCGCCTCTATTGGTTAGAATGGTACTACTATCGTCTGCTTCATCCTGTCGCTTACGACCTGTTTTATAAACATCACGCACGTTCACTCCTCGGAGTCGCATACAGTTCTTGTGGTTGTGCACGTATCCTGTATGGTTGACATCAGTCCCGGGAAAGACGTTCTTGTTGCCAGGACAGTATCTCCCCAAAGGCTGCACTGGAAGTCCACTTGGATAAACCTCGTTGAGCTCCAGGTTTAAACCCACTGTGGGGGCGTATCGTCCTTGTCCAGGTGTCCCGGTCCGGACACTCCGCATTGTGTTGTACGCCGCCGAGCTATTCCTACCGCGCCATCCCTTGTAGTAATACTCATTGCGCTGCACAGGGGAAGGCACTCTAGTGTAAATACTAAATCCCATCTCAATACCGCCAAAACCGACTAATCAGCTTAGAAGACGTCATTAACAGCACAGTATAAATTCTAAGACGATCATCTCTATGAAACAATCCGCTGCTTTTTCACCTTCTGATTGAAAGGAACGCGGCAGGTAGGCCTAATGAACTTTTCAGTACTCCATATAACGGTCCTTGATCGTTACACCAAGACGCCATAAGCCTATAAGTGCCTGTTTTTCTTTTCCCTGTCGCCCAAATTTCACATAACTTAAGTGGAACATTAATAAAACAGTCTTCTATTGAATCTAATAAGTTGTTTGTTCATGGTATCATACAGAACTCATTTCCCGAGAAGTTAATCTTCCCTAGTTGAAATAGGCCTACTTGCGAAAATATCAATATTGACTCGAACATTCAAATGCAACAAGAATTAATTCAGTATATCATACATCAACAGAAAGCACTGCACTGTAAAGTCGGTTGGGACATGTCGTCCTTGGCTTTGATTGTGCGGTTAACTCCACCTCGAGGGAATTTACCCCAAGAGGTGGCATTTGCCTCCGTTCCTTGGTTACTTGGACGCTTCGATGGCGTCGTCTCCTGTCCGAGTTTAATACTGTTTTAGCTATTGAAACTGAGTGGCGTTGCCGTTAATCTGAAGAGTATCTTAACGAGAAAAATATAAAGGAGAACAAAGTCACGTCTTCAATGGATAAATTTATTTGACAAAGATAACATTTCAGGCTAACACCATGGTTACCTTCAGTCATCTTCGCTGACTAGAATAGGAATAACTCGAGTTGGCAGTTCCTCAATCAGAATGGAAATATATATATTGAAGCGGAAAGCTACTAATTACCACCTCTTGTTGTCTCTTTCGAAAGGCTGATGAGTCGAGTTCAGCGACAGTATGTCAGATGGCAGCACGCGAACTTTACCGAGAATTGCCCCCCGAGTTGCAAGTCCTGCCTAGCTGGTAAGCTCTGGTGAAAGTCGGTCAGGAGCCATCGCTGTCACAATCATCCGTCGGTGACAGGCAAATTTTGAACAAAGTTTCGCAATGACGACAGCACCTCGTCCCCTATCACAATTGCTCATAAAAACTCGTCTAACACTTTCTCACGAAGTATATCTTGTAAAAAAAACCAGTTTGACACAAAAAGGTTCTTTACAATGGTTGGCACCAACGAGACGGGGAATGTCAAATTATCCTGTTTGGGAGGAAAGAATACAATTTTGAAACATGTCTCCTTGAGTCCAAGGGAGAAGTAATGGACGTTCCCTATTGTTTCAACGTATCCGAGACTGCTTTACTCCGTGGTGAGCTCGCTGTAGATGTGATACTTCCCGAGAGGCTTAACCTTTCTTCTTGGCGCCGCCCGTGAAGAATCTTCGCCTTTCCCGACAACAACCCGTTCAAGGTCGTCAACTGCGGAATACTTGCCAACTTTTTCTGAGTGTAAACCTTCTGCACTGTATAGTAGTCACTGTTCACCTCACTGCACGGATCATAGTATCCGTCTGTCTCCCCTAAAGCACTGTTATTACGAAAACTAATAGTGAAACACGACGGTTCCTGTAAAGTGGACTTAACTTTCTTGCTGGTCTCTTCAAATGGATACGTCGCACTGTTTCTAAGGCCGTGTAGACTCTGGAAGCGTTTGTATAGACCAGTCGGAGTTGAGCAAGATGTCTCTTTATAATTGATTAGAGGAAGATGTCTGTTTGTAAGGAGTTGGCGGTTTGCTGTCGGTAAATGCTTGTAGGTGGGAGAGTCGGGACAGTACGTCCTCATGAGTTGTCGGGTTGCGACGTCCACTGACCTGGCTGGGAGACTTGGCGTACGTATCGTGGAAGCGCTGTAAATCTGCCGCGATAGCTCACCGGTCCTTGGGTTCCTCCTCGGTGTGGACTGACACGTCACAGGCGGGCTGGCCATACTCCGTAAAGAATACTGACTAAGTCCCTTGTTTGTCCGATTACTCCCACTTGCCGTAAGTTTAACTCCCGGGAGTTGGTTGTGCCTAGGTGTACTCTGAACTGAACTGGATGCGACCCGGGGAAGGTTGCCCCTCGGGATAGGAGTATTCCTGACGGAGTTCGCAGGCGTACACGGAATAATACGCCGCTCTATCTTGCGGTCCCGACCTTTCGGGGCGTACTGCATCAAATCCTTTCCTCCAGCGAAAGTCACTCGTTTCTTGGCACTGGGTGGGTCGGGGTATTTCCAGTTGAGCGCGTGGTAGACCGCTGCAGCCGCAAGTAGTTGGTCGGCGTCTTCCCCCAGTGTCTCCCTGAGGTTGCTCTGTCTCTGGACGTTCACGGTCATGTTCGACTGGCTTTTGGACACACCGTGTAATCTGTAATGAGGAGACGAGGGGCATTAGGTACATGTCGGGTTTCCGTGATCAACATTCACATCTGATCGGAAACGAATTAGGATGTTTGTGCAATATAATGGAAAATAGAGCAGCTTTGGTTCAATAGAGCGTGAAAAGCACTACCTGACACTTGCAGCATTGCAGGACCCGGCACAATTGCACGTACCGTATTAACAGAATGCATGAGGGCCGTGTTACACTTGGATGGTTCATTTTGTTTTCACCAAGGGATATCTTCATGTTTGTGACGGGGTTGGTGGTGTGATACACCCACGAGAGCATGAATAGGTCTAATTAATAAGGAATTGCTTTGGTATTTGATGAAGAAACGTGTGTTGTGATATGAAACCAAGGTGATGATGTGTTTCGATGATATTGTGTGTTTACGGTAACGATAGAAGAATCATAAAAAGACGTATGGCAACAGCTGCCGTAGTGTTAGCCAGAATGCACATCAAGCAGTAATTCATCTCAGTTATTCACATGAAGCTTATAGACTTGGCCACTTCACAGTCGATGACGGCTAGGACACTGAGGCAGTCATTTAGCTGATGTATCTTCCACACACAGATCCAACACTGTCCTGGGTGGCAGATAGTGCAATAATGAAAAAGAAATGTTCACCTTCAAACGTAGCTTTTGTCTTCTCTTTCCATCTCCGGTCTGATTTCTGTTTGTTGTACCTTTCCTTGCCCACTGCTTGTCCCAGCCTCCATCACAATGGTTTCGCTCCGTGTGCCCATAGTTATCCCTCGGGCCCAACTTACATCTTAGTAACCCAACAGAAGGCACCCTAAAGGAACGAACACCTTAAAGTTACTTAATATCTCGTTTGCTAGTTACTACCTGTACTATTTGAACAACATAAAACTACAGAAAGGCAGACCGTTGGTAATTCAAAAATCAAACAAACTCATTGAAATGTAATGATTTTAATATTGTTGACACATTTTACCACAATGTCCAGGCCGTAGAAGGCATAAAGCCTGTCCATTAGTCAAAACACAAACCCAGCCAACCTGAAGTGGGCGCGACGACGCCGCCTCACGTCTCGATGCCGGCGTTCCTAGGCAGATGCTCGTTGCTCAACAACACCAAATAAAACCCGTTGTTGTTAGTTTCTTTGGTTTGACTCTTACTAGGTCGTTTTCCCAAAATAATGTTTTGCCAAAGACGCCCGGTAATACTTGACTTGCCAAACTCAGCTCGACGCCGAACTGCAGCGCCACTCGCGGACAAAGAGAACAACTCGACATTTTTTTCACCGGTTTTCTCGCTGCGCATGCGTACCAGCGTCATCTTTTGTTGATTTCCGCTGGTACGCATGCGCAGCGAGAAACCGGTGAAAAAAATGTCGAGTTGTTCTATCTTTGTCCGCGAGTGGCGCTGCAGTTCGGCGTCGAGCTGAGTTTGGCAAGTCGAGTATTGTTACACATCTGTCATTAAAATACTTTGACTTGACTCCATCGATTCACCGTACAATATACTGCTGCGATTACTAAAAACTCGCCGTGACCATCCAAGTAGCGACACCTTACCCGGTGTGGGTTAAAACTCTTATCAACAAGGTCGAGACGGTTCTAGGCCGAACTTACAGTAACTGCAATATTGCAAATCGATTGATAACCGCCTTGAAGATTGGGAGGATGATGATGGTATGATTTCAGACTGTCCGCCTTATGAGGACAGATAGATGGACTATCTCTAGTCAAGAATGCTTTTACATTTGGACGATGATCGTATCTATTACTGTGCTGTCATGCCGCCAAAAAGTAAATAGATGGAAGATTGATGTCATTGGCACCATTCATAGGCCTGCTTGCCTTTTTTAGAGACCCACTGTCTGGTCGACAATCACCTATCAACAAAAGACGGCCTACCATGTTTATTTTCAGCCCACAACCGGTAGGCCCGTCTAATGTAGGCCTCTAACAAATAACAGAATAAAAATAAAACGTATTGAAGTGAAATGAAATACTTTTATTTAAATCTTTTTTTTCTTCCACTCATACACAGATTGTACATGTTGACATTATCGTGTGCAAGTCCAATGTATAAACCCGAGTAATCCGTTAATAGATTTACGGGGAGATTTAGCACTGAAGTCTCACTGAGGTTTGCCATTAAAGCTCTTTTTAAGATTCTCGTACCCGAAATACCACTTCTTGATAGTATCCGCATTAATCATTTATGTAATCCATTGCACAAGGCATCGTTCTCACTTAACATATAAATGGAAATATCCGGTTCGAAAGCTCTCATACAGTAAAAAAACCAAAAGCACCTCTGTAGGCCATGTCCCATCCTCCGAAGGAAGTCCTTCACTTTGCTTTGCGTCGACCTATCATAATTTCCCTTTAGAAGTTCCCATCCCCTGTTTGCAACTATGATATCAGGTGACGTTACACGGTCATGACGGTCACGGCTGACCTCCATGATCGACACTGCAACTCGAGTTTTTTCTATCCTTCCTAAACCTTCGTCACCGGTTTGTGAAGTCTGTTGGCGATTGCACTTTCGTATAGTTGAGTCTGTACGTCCCGCTGCCAGCTGACGAGGTCTTCTCGCTGGAGTAGCTCCTACTGTAAGACTTATGGATAGAAATCAACGGAATCTCAACCGTAGACGTCTGAGAGGGTGAATCTGAGGAGCCAAATGTGTTATTTGGGAGGCTTTCTCGCCTGGAGAGTAAGCCCTCTCGGGACGTGCTCTCACGCATCGGCACGAGTGCCTCAGCTCCCGGAATACGGATAATAGCAGCAGAGTTCGTTTCACCAACTTCTACCATTTCGTTCTCAACATCGTGCTGGCACTCGTGTCCACCTTGCTCATAGTCAGGGGTGGACGCCCTCGAGTTTGGCGGACAGTCTTGGCTGCCCGAGATCTTAAAGTAAGCGTTACAGACTGGACAGTCTGTGTTTGTGTGCGACGGAACGATGATCGGCTCCAGAACGACTTTGGGCGGTTGCGTCGTGTAGCGCAGTTTCGGATTGTCCTCAGGCTCCTCTTTCGCTCTGGTCGCCCCGGGGTGAGATTTCGCCACAGCCATGTCTTGACCGGTTACGTTCAGCAAGGGTACGTGGTGCAGCGGTGTCTTTAACCTGTCTATATCATCCCTGCTTGGCCACTGTGGAGGAGCGGGACGGCGTGATTTAGAACTGCGTGGTTCGCTCTCAGGTGGGTCTTCAACCGATGCGTATCCAAAACTGACAGCCTGGGTCTCCTGTCTCATGTTTATAGGCTTTCGTATGACGACATGGTTTGAGAACTCATTGAAGAAATCCTTCATTGGAATAATAGTCCGTTGTGCTAACACAAGAGGCGTCTTCTGCTTAGCTGGGCTGGATATTTCACCTTCCGTAATATGATTATCAACTGTCCTAGTTTGACTAGCTTTGGGAGCGCTCCGATTTCCCCGCCCGACGGTAATGAGTTGCTCCGAACTATTGTACCGTACAACTCGGTCACCTTTGTCAAAATGGATTATATTCACCCCATGTCGTGGAATATTTGGTCGCTTTGAATCCACTGTGTCAACGTCCCCGTTATCTCCGCATGGTGTCTGCGTAATGACGCCAGTAATCTGGCCTGTGAAGTCGACCAGAGGTGGAATGTTCTGCGTACTAACCACTGGTCTCCGCCTTCCGTCCTCAATGATCTCATTTATCTCTTGACGAGTCTTGTTTACAGTGATCTGATCCCGTTGAGGCCCCACATGGGTCTCCACGTTAATCCGACACATTGGCAGATCGATGGTCTTCTGGTTGTACTCATTCTTCCCGGCCACCCTACTCCCTCTACGCGAGGACCTGGGCGACTTCACACTCATCTCCTTATCCCGTGACACTAAACATCTTAACCGTCCTTCGAAAAACTTGGTTTGGTTGGCAGTAGTATTGCGTATCTCCGGTAGAAATTCCGCCTTGTGTTTCTCATTGAGCCGCTTTTTCTTGATTGTCCCACATCGCAATGATTTCAGCGAGGCAGCGGCAGTCTTTGCGCCGAACTCGCTGCTGAATTTGTCCGAGTCCCCCTCCGAGACGTCGGCAGACGTCGCGATCGTAACCGTCGTTGGAGCTTTCGAAGTAGCGCTTCCCCGCGGAGTGATGTCGCCTAACTTGCGTATCAAGTTGCTCTGAAGTCCCTTATGGATGTTGTAGCGTTGCCAAACAAGACTCCTCGCCTCCAATGAGATCTTATAATGTCTAGTGGGCATCGCTGTGACTTGCCGGCTGATTGTCCGCGAGATCCTGGCTCCTTACAACCATGTGTACAGTCCCTCCCTGATATCCACAGGAGTCATAGCAAGCAACCCAAACAATCCGTGTTGATGACGCACCGATACTTTCGATTGCCATCGTCTGGGGCTATGCGTGAAAAACTACCCCGACGGTAACCGAGTAGCTAAATCAGGAAACATGTGATCACTCACGCTTTTCCTCCCTAATGCATGTACTTATAACCGAAATATGGGTCTAATTATGATATTTTTCACAAAGGAAGCCAAAGAGGCTTGTTGAGCACGGTCAGCGTCAACTATAGACTATACTTGCGAATGGTAATCTAATTCCTTATACAATCAGAAATACGCTTAGAGAATTATAAATGTTGAACTTAACGCTATAACTCTATTAATATCAATAAACCCGAAATGATTGGCATAAATTCTGGCCCTCACGACGTTGTAATCGCACGGCAGAAAGTCTTACCGCATTTGCCTGCAAAGGCCGGACAGAATAACTGAACTTCCAATCAAGATGGCTGCCGAGTACAAACGAGCAGTGGCCATTTTTTATTTGTTTCAGTCACGTGCAGTGTGCAGCCTCTTGGAATGAATGTAGTAGTGTACATTGTATGCATTAATGGTCATGATAGTGTGTATTAGAGGAATAACAGAACTATGCTCGTAAATTCCACCTCAAGGCTTGGCGAGATGAGGCCTGCAGTCCAGTGCCGTTATCCGACTCTGTATAATCTTTGTGGCACTTTGCTGATCAACACTCACATACATGCCCCTGGTGATGTTGACCGACATCATCCTTGACTTAGTGACACCAGTAAGGGGAGAACCAGTCTCTATGTCTCTTTCAATTAAGGCGGTAAGCATACACGAGATGAGCTGCGTCTAAGTATGTTCATGGTAGACTGCGCAGCTGACAAATGATGACATGGATCACGGCGACTGACATAGCTGTCAGCCTTAACTGTGACAGCCCCAGTCAAGTAATAACACATTGATGACACTTAATGCTGTAGAGAGAGACAGGCCAGCTTCATTAGAGTTGATGTATTGCATAAACACACGAAGAAACCATTGCTTAATGTCGAGTTTGAAATCAATCAATGACATAGACAAATATTGCGCGATGAATGAATAATAGAGCTTGGATGAGAAGAATACTGAGTGTTGTCTAGTCCGATACTGGTGGTATCTCAATGGCGGCACTTGAATTGATAGCCAGAGATTGGTCTAAATGTCATTACACTCCGGACGCAGTCAAGACCGGCCTCGTTCATCACTCTATGAGACAGTATGAATAGGAAGATGAAATAGACTGCTTGCGGAGTCCTAATGTCATTGGTCTCCAAATACTGCCAAAGTAACACCGACCACAACATTGCTCGACGGCTATCAGAAGCAGAGTCGACGTATACGAGATACAATTTACCATTTCTACCCATCAAGAACTGTATCCAAGGGCAAGTTCTCTTCGTTCGATGTGCCTCAATCGTCTCTTGCAGTATAGTAGACTGAGGAACCTGCAGACCGCCTCCCAGCGGTTACTCTGCAGACCAGTTTATCGAACGGGCCATTCACCCGGCTCGTATAACTGGCTCTATGAACAAGTTCATCACTTGATATTGCCAAATAAATCGTGTATTCATCCAACCTCCCTCTTAACCTAGTGGAAACGGCGCGGAAACACCGTCCCCAGGCGATACTTCGTCCTCATATTCGCATATTAAATTCCCGCCATTAATTTTGATGTATTACCCAAGGTGCGATCGGCCGTCGTATCAATTTTGCGGCCACTAACGAGGTTGATTAATAACAATTCTATATTCTTAAAGCAAGACCGTCTATATCTTTGTAGGAGGCAGCACGACTACTTGGAAATCGTTTGGGCAGTCAAATACAATGAGAACTGGTGCTGAGTACCATGTACATGTACATGTACATGTATTTGAGGTTGTATAAGCAGACGACGTGGCGATAGCCTAGCGAAGTCTGTTCACCTTTGAATATTTGGATGGAGAAGGTACATTCTAAGCAGTGTTCTCCTTGAGCCCGATATGAACTGTCTCATATATGTCCAAATAGCACACTCGACTACCCCGTGTCGTTCCTCATTTCCGCAAGAACAGTGATGTCTGGTCCTCCCGGCCAGGGCAGAGGCAGCTTCCTCCCCATCGACACACACGCCATTACCCCTAACGAATCCATGGGAGTCAGTGTAGCGACAGACACTCAGGTCAAATATAATTTAAAAGTAATTATGATGGATGGTAACGTGTTCGTGTAATGCAATTACATGATTGGACACAGTGAGGCAATGGTAATTTATAGTTTCCTTGGCAAGCATGCTGCCTGAAACATCAGGGATCTGCTATTGGATAGAGGTTGAAATCAGACTTCTACTTTCTGATCGGTGAGCCCAGTTGAACACAATCTTCTCTCATTTCTATTTGGGAAAATCTAATTCCCGTTGTTTGCCTAAAGAGTTAAACAAAAGCGACGCATGGTTTGGCCTGTCCCTGTGTTAAGCAAAGTAAACACTGTATCCAACGAGTCCATCTCGAATGAGGTACGGACAGATGGACAAAAAAGTAGCATTGGCCATGGGAATATTAAACAGTGAAATGTCCGCGGGCAGCTCTACGGACGAGTGCATTAGCTTGTGACGTGTTGCTGGGAAGCGAGTGCATTAGCTTGTGACGTGTTGCTGGGAAGCAAGCCAATGGCCGGAGAAGAACATTTATGCTTCTTTATGTATGTTCGGTTCTTCCAGAAATCTTCCTAAATGAATATATCTTGCAGCATGCTGAAAACAAGCGCGAAGAAGTTTTCAAGAACGTGAAAAGTACCTCTAAGCAATTTCATAAGATGCTCAAAAGATCGTTAAAGGAATTTCGAAATAGTCTTTCAAGAATCCGATCTCAAAATGGAAAGTGTCCGAAGTGCTGAAGGCCCTTAAACCAATCAGATTTCTCTTTGACGTGTCCCTACATCCGTTTAAACATCGCACATTGATGTCGACACTAGTCGCTATCCAATTTGTCAACTATAATTGCTGTTTCGGATGAAGCAGCATAAAACCATCAAAGATGGAACAGCTCACCACGACTTCTCCGATTTATTTAAAAACAATATTTAATGGTCCTTTCTACACTGGTGTATCAATAGACACGGGTGAGAGAAGTTTATGGCAAAGACACTCTGAACACTGCACATGCGCAGTGAGACGGCTGCATAATCAGTCCTGTGTGTGATGTGCGCGACGGACTCGGGCTTTACATAACGTAATCACGCTGGAATGACTTAATGATGACACGATCCCGCCACTTTCACTGAGTCTGCTCCCCCAATGGATGCAATCGTGTTAACGGTTTGATTAAGCGGCTCCGAGAGTATGGGAATGGCGGCTCGGGCAAGGAGCATGTAAGAGAAGGTGCGAGTAGAGGCTGAATCTCGGGATATTGATCTGAGAGAGAAGTGTACAAGCTAGTGGTCAGGAACCAGTTTACACACAGCTGAGGAGGAGCGCATTGGAGGTATCGGATCGGATATACTGTGGATTGCTGGAGATTCATTGAAATTGCATAGGAATATCAAGATAGACCACTCATCTCTGGTCGTTAACGCGAACCTAGTAGTAAGGAGTTTTATTGTTGAGATTATCGTTTCCACACCGGTAGAGGTATTTGCGAGTGTGGCACACGACGGCGCTGCGGGGAGACCAACTCATGGATCTATAGGACGGATTACACCTGCCTTAAACCGGCATCGGATATGATACAGATCGTACAATTGGATTCAGAAAATGATATCCCCGTTTAATGTGCTTCCTTCTGTTTATGTCTATTTGTTCCTAACTCAAGGATTCTCAAAAGGTTACCCCATACCTAGCCGGGAGTCTACACTCTAGCACCAAACATAAGGATACAGGGAGAGGGGCCACCCTGGTCTTAGGGATATAGATTATTTCATGCTTGATGCTTGGCCGGGTTCTTTCGGGATGTGATTGATTCAGGATATAAGGAGAAGGATCCTACCCCTTGTTTATCCACTCGCCCAGCCCATTTCATGCCTGTGGACGCCTTTAGTACATCTCTTCATTTCGGCCTCCATGTTTCTCATGCAATGGGCTGCTGCGGCAAAAAAAGACTGCTAACCGTCATGACCAGTCTCTGTGCTAGTTCTGCCTTTGTCCTGCTGTGTATAGGGGTGGCCACGGACCACTGGCTCTACACAGTCGAGAGGGTGGACGACATAGACTCGGACCCCTCAACTAGAAAGCAACCAGTGAACGCGACAGACATATTCAGAAGGACCACTTCTGGCTTGTGGAGAAAATGTGTAGATATGGGTACGTTCTCGCATCAATCTTTTTAACAATCTTGATGTTGTAACCATTGGTGCTAATTCGTTGCAACGAGCTATTTCCATCGGTGTAACAGTCCTAGTATACTAGTGAGTGAGTATATACATGTGCCGCCCCTCAGTGGTAGAAATGTAAAGGAAAACCATAAATATTTCAATCGAAACTAATGTCCAAAGTTGCACGAGGTTCTTCCAACTCTACCTAAAGGGGATTGTTCCCTGCTAGTACCGTCGGGACTTTTCTGTCTTCTCGATTCACCTTCAGGCATATGTTAAAGCAACGACTTAGATTTCTCATCAAAGCCTTCAGATGTATTGACATTGACATTGATACATTGACTCTATGAGTCAGATGTAGCTTTTTCAGA
This sequence comes from Lineus longissimus, assembly GCF_910592395.1. NCBI lineage: Eukaryota > Metazoa > Nemertea > Pilidiophora > Heteronemertea > Lineidae > Lineus > Lineus longissimus. The sequence goes on from NC_088308.1 coordinate 28,390,653, forward strand.
CACCTTGCTATTCAACGCTCCATTTCAGCTAGTCATCAACGTAACACTACAGCCTGAATACATAGGAGGAAAAGAAGATCTCCTTCCATCGTGCTGATTGTAGTGATACCTTTTTCTGGAGACATCATTTATATATCTATTCCATTCTCAAGCAGTTCTATCCCCAACCATCCTCCCTGTGGTCTGTATCACTAATATCCCAGAATCAAGATTTGACGAGTAGGGGCATGGGATGTCAAACACTTGGTCGGTCAACATGATCCTTCCCCGACGATTTAGGCTATAGGCCTAAGCCGTTCCTCCCTGGGCAACCGCTTCACACTGCAGCTCTATTCCTCGACTTTCCTACATGATGTCCAATAACAACTACGCAGATGTTCTCGAAGTCGGCATAAGTTTTTCCTCCTCTAGCACCTAGTACCCGGCGGAGGAGAGGAACCGCGGCTTCACCATACACGCCAGCGTCGCTCGCTCATATAAACTCCCGTATACAAAACGCTGGAGGTAGTTCCGACAATGGCCCAGTACATGGTATCCATGACAACACTTTCCTCCTATTTTTCACTTGAGTTACCATGTCGTATCCGACAAATAAGGACTTTAGTTGGTTACACTTTAACAAGTCGTCATACAGTTGTGGACCGGAACCCTGACGGAAAACGGCAGTACTGAGGGCAAATACCAATCAGTGATTCGTCATCTGAACATCAAACACTTCATTCATATGCTGTGTCATGCTTTGCTCTCTATCAACGTCAGGGTTGGGGTTCGTTACCATTCGCATTGTTTGCACTCACGCTGATTGTGATTTATAACAGAGGAGTCAAAGTCATTTCGATTTCCACCCATTTCATGGATGGTTTCATACTGCGTCTATCCCAGTTGTAACTATGGAAACGTGAAGAAAATCCCCTGGTCCAATTGCCTTCTAATAACCAAAACACAGCAACAGTAACAATAATGAATTCACATATTATTCAGCTTGCTGTGTTGCGCTCAGGGGAATCTTAAATTGAAAATCAAGATGGTATGGCGAGAAATGTTCTTCAGAAGATGATTTTATATGGTGGAGGCATTCTGCATTGGAAAAATGAGATTGAATGTCTGTTGCAAATTTAAACAATGGTCGTCGCTGTGTCAGCGTTGTATTTCACGACTGGTCTTTCGCGACAGAAAAAAAGCTGCGAAGGAATAGAGTCTACTCGACTTACTGAATTGCAAATCATATCAATTATGATAATGGTGCATACACTTGCTGATTGCGATTGCAATTGACAGCTAGTAGCGATATAGGTTTAGGTATCAATGACATTGTATTCAATAGAGGTTTTGCTGCGAGTAACCATATAAGTTCAGGACTGTTGTAGATGCTACGAAAAAGGCCACTTGTATAGGAAGTGTCAGTCGTTCCACCTTTCGTCACCCTCCTACCATAATTGCCTAACTCACTTTTCGGCCATTTTTAGTTTTTTCGCCTTATCTTAGCTGATTCGCTTGTGTTGCTTTTAAAACATTGATCACACCATCAGTTGCAGATGCTCAGGAAAACAGCTGATGGCACCAAGATGTGAGAATGTCCCGTACTCCATCACGCCTAGCCAGGAGAAACGGCCCCCTTACACCTAAGCCATATTACTCACTTCTTATCTCTCTTCTTGGTTCACTTGACAAGTTTTGCCGTCAATGGTGAGAGAAAAAAGAGGCCATCCTCTCATCTCTTATGCATCGCCATACTGTGGTAGATTGTATCGGGGCTACTTTATGCAGATGCTTGCACCGATCAATATTATAATCCATGCCAGTTTCCGATACTCTGGGCAGGAATATCAGATCGTTCTAATCGTGCAACCTCTTCCACTGGGACGGGACATGATCCATGCCAGCATCAGGGTCCGATATTCTGGAAAGGAACATCAGACCTTACTCATCTGCTTATCTGGCAATCTTCTTCCAGTCCTCGCTGTTGCTGTCATTGTTGAAACCGCTGCTAATGTATATCGACTATCTTGCATAGAATTCCAGACCGTTCGTTTTTTTCTGCGAATGACTACATCCAAATGACTTTTCCTGATATTCCAACATAAACCTTCGGTAGAATGTGTCATCGTCTTCGTTTGGATGCAGTCGTACTCGCTAACGAGAGAAATCGGAGAAGGCAGTGCCGTAGTTGTGTTTGTTGGTACAAGAAAATGTGATCCCACCTTCAGCTATGTTCCTCTGCTTATTAATTTCCTTAGGAGAAATGAGTGCAATGATCATAGTAGCAGTCTTCTTCCGTATTGATACGTTTCAGTCGGCTTCCACTTCGTCCATCCTACTCTGAATACAATGAGTGAAGTAAAGAGCTCGCAATTCTCCTCATGTATACATGATACAAACTCATCACATAGCAATCTTGATGGCGAGAGTGATCTTCAAATGGGATTTCTCTCCCTTGATGGTATTTAAAGTGAAGATATACATCTTTGGGTAAGTTCATAGGAGATGACAAAGTGTACTCAGACTGGAACACATAATCACCTTTGGAAGACCAGGCTTGCATGTCCATCCGCTGATAGGAGGAGACAGCTATTCCAAGTGAAATAGGCTTTTGTTTAACGCTATTTAAGAGAAATGGGAGACGGAGCAGAACCAGATGAATCGCTAGTAGACGTCTTTACAGTGGCGCTGTAGGAGGACCCGACCAGGTTCCCTAGCCATCTGACTGTCCATACACCAGTAAGTCGCGTGCAGACCTCCAGTCTTGCCAATTGGTTCCCTTTTCCTTAACATTAGGTCGCTTTATTTGGTAGAATTAGAAGGACATACCTATTGGAACACAAAAAAAGACGGTGTGTTCTTTCCATGAAGAAGGTATGTGGATTTCTGAATATACAAATGAACCCTTCCTTGGCTCTTGCTGTGGTTGAAGAGGGCGATGCATGATTTGGGTTGCCTTTCCTATCGAGAACCACTACCACTGGAGCAAACCACCAAGGTCACAAGCGATCCTCCCAATGGCTGATGCTCGGGCTTTTGCCAAACGTGGTTGTCCAATCAATTGGAAAAGAAAGCATCTCCTTCCACTAACCCCATCCCATCTAAGCTTCGATCGAGCATTGGCCATTGCAGTGTGTATGATAAACGAGTGATAGAGGATCATGGCTTATTCAATCACTTATTCATCCACCGTCCATTGGTTGGCCTTTACAAGGCGCGACACAGCCATATCTTGTACATTCAGACCTCAGGGGAGAGTGGGATTTGTAGGTGCGGAGATTGCCGGCCACTTTTATCCATATGTATGGTTTCTATGGGATATTAAGGGTTGAATGTTATATTCTTGACTGGAATTTCAAGAAGAACCGGTGTACACTTTGAGTCTATGTACTCTGCTGAGACAGAGCTTCGTCGTGAAAGGATGGTTTTAAGATGAAAATAGGTGGAAGATAATGTCCATTCTCGGGTGTCCATCTTCACCAATGTTGTTCCCAGAGGAGTTGAGTTGAGCCATCTCAATTCACACTGCTGCCTTACTGTACAGTGAAGACTAGCCGAAATCGGGCAAAGCACAAGATTCAGTACCCTCCCATCGGGCTGAAAACAATAGCTTGATTTCCGTCATTGTACTCTCAGCAATGTTTGGATCAGTGAAGGTGACATTGGCCCAGAAGAAGCGGAGGTGATTTGTTTCAAAACACATCCGTTACATTCTATAAATAATTGAACATCTCAGTGCAGTAACACCTGATTAAGATATATTCTTCAATTTTGGAGAAAAACATCATAACGATGTCTGAGCTCATGAAAGATGTATTGGAGAGTTAGGATTCACGGCGCAAAACATTCCATGTTGTGTGACATATCCTATGGAAGGTGTTCTCCTCGAGTTCATGGAAAACGACTTAAAGTTCCCCCTTTTCCCCAATGTCTTCCTTTGTCAACAACCATGCCAAATTTGCTGAACCAGGGTCTTAATCATCGCTGGGGAGAAGAGCTGTATTCATCACTTTGATAGGATTCACCAGGAATAGTTATAATCTCAGCTTACCATCATGGTTATCAACGGTTGGAGCAGCTAAGCCTTTCTTCATCAATGTCTCCAGAGTGATAGCCAACATGTCACCTTGAGATTTGGAACTGCAGTAGACATATGTTTGAAGTGTTCTCTCACAAACGAATCTCTGAGTTAAAAAAGATGTTGAGGCACATGTTTGAGCCGTGACGTGACCAGATTGGTTGTCCTTCAAGGAACAAAAACCTGCCTGACCAGCCACACAGTCGATTTAGACCACTTCTGCGAGTTTACGGAATAGATATATGGACGACACCTTGCCTTCCCTCTCACTATGAGCAGCAGTTTAAATGAGTTACTTACTGCATCGTTGCACTGGTCCCGCCCAAATCAGATCCTCCCCGCTCCTGAACCCTCATGTTACCCCGCCGACTCAGGTTCACCAAGCAGCCTATCCCACAATAGGTGATGGTTTTCTCGCCATAAACTGGTGAATTAGAATCTAATGTCCATGACTTGAATGAATAAGATTTACCAGACTGCATGAATGAAATGGTAGTTGAATAATTGTTTAAAACGTCGGAACTAATGGCGTTAGACAGGCATCGCTCGCCTTTGACGTTCTTATGCCATCGACTGAAGCATCTACGAAGCAACTGAAGAATAACAAGCCAGATTTGAGTCCGAAGGTTGTGCTGTGGTTTAAACGGCTGATGACAGATTAGGGATTTATCTTTTGAAGAAAGCAAGTGAGACTATTTTACATCCTGTCGTTGTTGTCGCTGTGAATACTGAGAGAAATCCCAGCTTGATTCGTGTAGCGTATGTCAAATATCATTTGGTCACATTCTCCGTTCTTCAGAAATAAGCGGACGTTTTGGAATTCGGTCATGTTCTTTTCCTTTCACATATGGAACAAAGCAGATAGCTGACAGTGTTTGAGACCCTTTCAGCTCCTACGCTGTCTGTTTTCACCCTCACCCTCACCTTCACATTCATTCTGCCTGTTTGAAATCCTGCTTTGTCCAGCAAGACGACCTCTTCTTCCTGAAGGTCACCTAAGAATTCCTTTCCTGTTCTTTGTATCTAACGACACTCCTCACGGCAGAAACTTCAATCTGCACGATTTGCTTCTCACACAGGCCATCAAAACATTCCTCGTAGTACCGTAGTATGTGGTCAATATTGCTGAAAATCCTGTGAATATGATTCATTAATAATTGACAAGCCATTTACTAAGATAAAGGAGAAATGGGTATTGGCGAAGGAGAGGAGACGTGCCTTGGAATGGATCAACTAAATCAGACGGTCTGTCAACTTGGATTAAAACATTTCAGAGGACTTCGTCGTTAATTGATTTAGTTGAAAGCAGTGGCCTAAAGCATAGCGGGGACGAGAATGGTTCCACTTGCAAAACTAAGCGTGCATCGTCTGCACTGTAGCATACTGTTGTTGTTTTCATCGGCGTTCTTGCCGGCGTCTGTGAAGGCGCCCAATCCATGTAGCCAACATCACGAGTTGTCTGATTTGTAGAACGAAAAGCACGAACTCACATCTGAAATGACTCTGACATTAATACAACAGTCATTTATAGAAAGGTCATTACCCTGTCCTGATCAATAACGCTATATTTCTTCACCCTGTATTGTCAGATGGCCGTCCTTAGAATTATATCTGATAGCATTTGTGGTGCCATTTATCAGCAGTGTCGTGAGCAGACTAGTCACTTAAGGCACTGCAATCTCGTTTACACAAAAACATTACTCTATCATCGGGAAGTTAATATTTGTAAGATCCTTCGTCACAACTAACTTGACAAGAATACGATGTTTTATTCTTTTCCCGTTACATAGAAGATCGTTTATAAGGCATCCTTACAAACCAGAAAGAAACGAACCTTTGAGTCTGTGTCAGCCGGGAGTAGCCACAGGCTCCTACATCTAATAGATTATAAATTAGGTCTTGGACCGCCCGATATACAAAACCACCCTGGGATTGAGAAGAAACTCCACAACAAACACGATGCGATAGAGTTGCATGCAATTTCGCTCACGATGCAGAAGTCGAGAAAAGAAACTATTGACGTTATGGACGGAATGGCGGCCGTATAAGATGCATCGAGAGTAATTGTATTTTATGTGGTTATTCCGTACAGTGAAACGATTGGATGGTAGAGTTTGTGTAGCAATCAACAAATGTAAGTGGAAACCGAGTAAGTTACTTTCCTTTCTGTTGAAAAAAGTCATCCAGCGAGGTTATAATGTGGGAAGAAGTCTTCTGACACTAGAGGAGTTATCAAGTGTGCCTAGTATTTCAGCTATGAGAATAGGAGTAGGCATGTGACAAGAGTTGCGCTTCATGAGACACGAAGCACACCGTTAATTCAAGGTTGGTTCCGCTTCTCCAGAAGACAATGTGATTGGGATATACTTATTACCGTGATAGGGATGACAGGTTGAAATAACACCCCTTTTGACCCAATTGAACATATTCCATGATGTCCACTGAAGCGGAACCAACATGAGGGAGAACTGGCAAGGCGTGTTCCATGTCGGTGGAATCGCCACAATAGAGACGATTAGCATTATATAAGCTGTCACCTTGTTGAGCTATTGTGGGCAACCGAAACTGATGCAAAGCTGTTGATGACTATGCACAATGAAACGATGAAAGAGATTACCTTGGACATTAACAAGTACAGTTCGTGTACAAAGACCTTAAAGCAAAGCTTTGTATCCAGTGAACACTACATAATCTACATTGGCCTTTAATAGTGCTTCTTTTTACCTTTCTTGCTATGTGCTAAGATGGTGATATATTCCTCCTAAATATGATTTTTATACTACTCCAGAGAGTAATGAAATAAGCATTACATTATGCGAGGGCCATTATTCCTGGCTCATTCCTTTAATGAAACTGTGCTGCACGACCTTGTCGAGGGAGGATTAATTGACCATTTGCATTTGCCGTGCTACATGCATCCCCATGTAGAAAGCTGTGCCTCGCGAATGAATTGATTAACATTAGCAACAGCTTAGAGGAGTGGTCAGGAGGCTCCAGTTTTTATCAACTGGTTTAATTCGCTGAATCGTTGTGATCATTGTGAGTCCAGACAATTCGATGGTGAAGAAAGCTGGTTGATACAGTGAACTCAGTCTTGGAGAAATGCGAAGTTATGGTTGTGAGTTCTCCAGCCTTAAGCAGATATTCCGTTTAAAGTGTAAACAAAACCTGTCAATCGTCCAATCAGAGATAAAACACTCCGCATCACCGCAGTCATCAAATGAGCCAATCACAAGGTCGCATTGAAGACATTTCTTGTAAAATGTTCTGTTGCATGGAAAGGGATGCATTGCTAACATAACTTTTGGTTTGATGTTGTTATTATTGACAAATCGCCCCTCCTGATCCTTGATATGATATTTCAGTGCATCCCAGCTTACTGGTGATCCATCAGTTAACTAAGACTAAGGAGGGAATGAGTGGCAATATAGAGCTGACGGACCGCTAAGCCAAATAAAGCTTCATTACAGATAGACACGTTCCTTGCCTGGACCAAATATCCAGAGTAAATATATACAAGGTGCTTCATCTGTGGGATTGCCTGAGATAATGGCCAATTCATCACCGGCTCAATAACCTGTAATTGATGTTCTTTAACCCCTCAAATGACAAGGCTTTGGTTCTCTTGTTGTTCCATATTGAAGCACGCCACCAGCAGAACAGCCCAAACTCATCTTCGCTGGGGATGCTAAATTTCTGTGCCTATTGTATCTTTCGGTGTGGTTCCTGGGTACAGCGGCAATGTTGACTGTCTATCGCTGCAGCAGCATTTGTAAGGCTGATCAAACTCCATGGACTACCTCTGATGCACTGCCGTTAACACCACGGAGATGTTGCCGTCTCTCTGTGCCATTACTCAATCTGGCTAAACGACCTCATTCATTCTGGGGTCCCACACATCCATCGCCATTCATAATTAATCACTGCAAATCCCGACCTTGAATCAGCCTTCGGTTTCAGTTTCAATCAATCAACCTGATTCACACTTGTGTGGCTTGATCTTCAATTGAGACGCCATTTGATAGCGAATGTAAACTGCACTCCACGCAAGCGCTGTATGTCGTAGGTGCATTCATGATGCATGCAAGACTCCATATTCTCATTCACGTGGGAGATCGGCCATTATTTTTCCGCTCAAAATATCAGATCTTAAAACTCATTGTATCAAATCGTGAAAGTACATGTAGTTCCAAATTGATACTCTCAGGTTTATTCTGGGGGTTGTTCGCGTCACAGCTTGAGTGTTGCTGTAGTAATCACCTCAATCTCTGATTACCGCCATCACAGATACTCCATAATTAGGTTGATATCTATCGAGAGATATCAACTTGTCAGGGTTTTTAGATTTGCCATCGATCATATTCACTCAGTATCTCCCCTGCCACATCAAACTATCTAATATTGTTTCTTGTTCTTGATCTCTTCGATTTACTCGCAAATTAGATCAATATTCGATTGTGTGGCGGACCCAACTTCTTGAGCTGCATCTGGGGTTCGACCTCACGTTCATTTTGAATAACATTTTTCTCTAGTCAAAATTAAGTGACTCTGATTGGCAAGAAACAGGTGAGATAATGACCTCATTCTTCCACAAGTCGTTTACACCTTGGTTTACCCCACTCGCATATTGATAGCGATAGTTGCATCCCTGAACTCTGCTTTATTACAACTCAATGGCTACTTGCTTATTCGATGGCTTACAATCCAAGGTCGCTGATATTGGCCAGAATATTTTATCCTTGATTTCAGGCTAAAGACTGACGGAAGTTGTGTGTCCTGTTTAAAGCGGCGATGCTTAAGTGTTGACAATTTACAATCAAGGTCTTCATTATCCTGATAACCTTTCATGGGATGACCTTGTGCACACAGTCTTTTCCACACAAAGTCCTAACAGTATTTGTCTTAATAAGTTGATGCGGCAAAACACTCGGCAACAAAAGATTATGTTTTACATTGAAAACCCATCTTTAACTTTATGGAATAAGTCAAGCCAATTAAGATTGAGCAAAATTTAAAAACTCAGGACATGTAGCTAGCTACTTAACTGCTTTTATTGCTCTGATGCATTAGCTCACGAATTTGACTTTCTTTCAATCTCAAAGGAAGCAAAAGAGCTAAAGCTCATTTAGCGAGTAATTAGCTCGACGACTTAGCACGTTTAGTTACTGCGATTGGAGAGGGAGGAGGATGCAAATATTACCTAGCTTCTTAATGAAGGAACTTGTGCTCGTAGTAATTCATGTCGTGTTACATTAAGACTTTGAAATCCTTCAAAAGGCGTCTTAGAATACACGTGGATGCGGTACAAATGCATTATTGTGTGTGATTTTTTCAACAGACCGTAGTAACAGAAGAAAACGACTCGGGAATTGTCATTTGCCTCTTTCCGCCCATACCAGAGAGTCTCTGTGATAATTTCTTCTAGGGAGTCAACATCAAGGGTGAAACGTATGATAAAATTGAGATCTCAGGCACACTGGAAAAGCGTACACTAAAGTCGGCTGACATAAAAGGAAGCCATCATCAGACACCATAAATAAGAAATAGTGTTGCAGACATAACCATCGCTTCTGCAGTAACTCCACCAGTCACTGCTTCATCTCCTTACTCCCGAGTAAGAGCATATTGCTATCTATAAGATGGAGGAGCATTACATGAGATGTTTGCTGAACACAAACAATATGCTAAAGCAGTTAGAGACATCATACACTCAGATTATCGAAAATGAATGGGAAATATGAACTAAGAGAGTGGTTCTGTGGATAGTGGCTAGCACTTGGTCGTAGCAGAGGATCAGATGGTGGGACCAGACATGTTCAAGCGGAGGTCATGGGAAGTGTGAGGAAGGGTGACATTGCCATTCGTGGTTGAAAATACTTTATTTAGGAGACATGAAGTGTATGAAGCAGGAGAATAATGCAACAATTGTTTCGTTCACGTAACTCGCTGAAATTGGAGGGGTAGCTTGAATTCCTTCACCAATGGTACGACGAGAATGGGCGAGACCCGCCGTTGCTTCGTTTCGGGCAGAAGAACACATTTGGAAGATCATTTTAGAACAAGTTTGAAAGTTGAATCAGACATCTCAGTCACATTAGATGAAATATATCGACCTATTATCATAGCGGATTTGGTAATAAAGTGTCTAATCTGCTAAATCTCTAATAGTGACGATACCTCGCTCGGTGATTCACACTGGAAGATAGTACCCGGAACCTATGCATATCTCTAGCCCAGAGGTAATGAGGGGCAGAAGTTAAGATGGCACAGACATACGGATTGTGTGATTTAATTGAGGTTAGCCTTCGGGATCGAGGCAGTAAAGGGATTTATGTGAAATCGGCAGCTGACAGCAGCGGGGTAGGGAACAATCGATATGTACGCCGAAAAGGCACGCATAGTGCGAATTGCACTGCACAGATACCATGTAGATGCCACACTGAGCATTTTCATGTGATATATGAGAATCCTTTGCTGTGAAGACAGTCCACAGCAGTATACACTTGCCAATCTTGCACTGATATGATTATGATTAAGGAAAGTAATTGACTGCCTCTGTCTACATGTAGATGATGCCTGCATCGGTTAGCGATGTCGTCAAACACTCACAGAAGCAGATGTACTAATGCATCTTGGCAACACTCTCAGCGATTATCAAAATGAGATGAAATGATTACTGTGGCTGAGCTGCTTCCGTCAATTTAGAATCGTCTTGGGTTTCGTTTCGTTTGTGATAACATTGACTTCTTCATGGAAGTTTAGGTTGAAACCAACATCAAGACTCATTCTCTGAAAGGCGAAGTGGTAAGAGTGGTATAATGTTCGGCGTTTTATCTGTGTTGCTGTTTTTACTCAGATCGTGTAGAAAGAAATACATGGTGCGATGGTAGGAGTAACTGATTTGAAGAAGGTGACGATCGTATATCATTTGTCCATTCGAACCTAACCCCCATCCCTGGCAGGCAGTTCTGCAGCTCAATCGAGAAGAAGTTGAAATGAAATATACATTTAATCTGATGGCCAAATGATTAGCTGATAACTGATTATTTCGAGGAGGATTCCATTGACGGAGGTCACTTCAGAGCTAGGGTAATCCATTAAAGCATTGACGGCAGCTGGTTCGCGGAATAGTCGAGGCCACCAACCCATTACCTGTAACGGTGACTTGCCATCTTTCTCCGAATGTTGGATTAACTAATGCATTAGAGTCCTTCCCGCCTATTGTTGATGTCGAGAAGATTTTAGCCCAAAGGTTGCGCAGTGAAATGCCATTTCCACGAGGCGTCAGTAAACATCAGTCCCAGCTCGACGACATTCCGGAGAATACAAATAAGGCTAACGTTTTTCTACGCCTTTGTTCTCTAGTTCTCAGTTTTTCATGTCGGCAGACTGTAGCATGCTTTGAACGTTACAGTAGCTATCTGTGATATATGTGATGAAAAAGTACATACGGCATCAATAGACTCTAACTCTGGCTCGTCCTGTTACATCTACTTGCAGCAATTAATCTAGGCAAAAAACAACTACTTCTCTATTTATTTATAACTGATTTACAAGCTTAATTACCACAATTGATAAAGTCAATAATTTGTATACATCAAGTTACAATTCGGTTATGAAATACCAAGCGGCGACAGATAGCGATGATTAAAAGGCGGTTAATAGAGTCCCATTGGTTTGCTGTGCATAATTAAGTAGCTTTCCTCCCCTGACTCACCATCATAGCGAACTAAGCGGATATCTGACGGGATGAACGCTGCATATCAGAGTGCAAAATAAACAAACCGAAGAAAAACTCGCCAATCAATTCCTCCATCTAGTGCGTCATTCATTGTGAGTTTCTCTCTTAACTCTATTCAGTATTTGGTAATTTATGGCAAGATTGATCTCACAAGCTGTTAATCTATGTCAGAATCACTCGCTGAAGGAGCAGTGGAGAAACATTAATGTTAATAATAAACAACGTAAAATCGAGAGAAAGCCAGCCCAGTAATCAAGTTCAGAATTCAGGGTTGGAGAAAGTCATATTATCCAATTACTTAGAAGTGTCGAATCTGCATCTCCGGCATGCTTATTAGAAATGAGCCAATCAGGTGGCCAAATTTGGATTTATGTAAATCTTGCTTTCGGGAATGGGTGAATGAAGGAAGAAGAACCAACGTTCTACACTCAGCACAACTTTTTTAACATTATTGCTGAAAAACGCTCAAAGCAAGTTAACGTTTTTTCGAAAACATCGAAAATAACTGTCATTTTCAAGCACCTTGGGTTTCAAGGTCAACACTTCATTAAAAGTGATTTCATTATCACGAAACCAGCATTTGGAGATTCATCAATGATTAGATTAGCCAAGACCGGAATGGTGTATTCCTATGGGGATGTCAACCGTTTCCTGCTTAGATCGGTACACTTTTCTTTCCTCCTTGGGTCCACCTTGATGCATTGAGAATCAGCTGAATCGACTCAATGCAGTGATGGCATGGTGGAAAAGATGAAGTGATGAATAATTGAACATGATGGCAAAGCCGTGATGTCATGCTCCACCGCTGTGTGTTCTAAATGAGAAATCGTATGACAGAGCATGTGTACCCTCGGGATTAAAAGCGGTAATGGTCCTTCTACTGACATGCACTCATGTTTGTACAGGATTCCGGAAGGTGATGTCAGTGGTTACATATACAATGTTTGCTTCTCCAAAATTGGCCAACCTATTCTTCATTTAGTGGCGACTTCCAATATTTTTATGGTTTTTGATAACGTACAGGGACAAGTCTCTAAACCCAAGGCTAACAAGCAAGGAGTGACCTTGCTTGACCTTGCTTGAAGGTTCACCATGACGAGTCGAGTTCTTTGATTAAGGTAAACGATGTATACCACAGCCACACGGCCATTCGTCTAATTTCTCCGGTCAACAGGAAAACCGAGTCAATTCACCAATTAGTTTTGGCCGGAGATCGTAGCATAATGTCCATTTATGCTAATAGTGATCAATTATGATAGCAATCTGTATGTTTTTTTCTTCTTCCAAATGAACGGCAACACACTGACGACAATGGCGTCGTGAAGTTTGATTGGTTGTTGTGAGATGACTGGCGATTGGTTGTTCACCATTAATGCACCAATGAGAAGCTTTGGATATTGTCCAATCTGCGATCTCGGACAGCATTCAGGAAAATGCGCTACGTGCACTCGACAGTCCACACGACGCAAACATAAATGCCAGGCCACAGCTCTATCTGAAGCCCGACAAAAGCTCGAACCAATTGTGGACTGCATTTCGACCAAACAGGACAAATCGCCTGTTACATTCCCTAATGATCCATCAGTCATCTCTCCAATACCACTCATGTTACAGCCACACACATTACACTACAGAAAGCAGCTTACACTGGCGACGAACCATCACATTAGAACCTCCTACTACCATCTATCACTGTAGACATAGCTGATTGAATAAATGCTAAGACATGTATCATCTTCAATTACTAACATGTGGCAGGGTGGCTAATACTGCTGCGGGTTCTTCATTATTCTTTGGACTGGCACTAATGTCGTGTAGACTATGACGACCGGAATCAACGAGACATGATGGTGACTAATGACCTTGTTGTGTACTTCTCAATTCAACCCTGCGATTCCGTACTGTGTTCGCCATTTCTTCTTTGGTGACCAGAAGTGGTACGGTAATCTGTGGTAAATCTAGCCAGCCTGATCTCTACTACTCATGGAAGTAAAACTCCAACACTGCGACCCTAAAAGTGTGGTAATATCCTATATGTTTCTATGAGATCACTTGTTATCATATTACAATGGGTCTAACCAGCGAACTAGAGAGGAGTGTCTCATTTAGCAATCGGTTACGAGTATTGCCCTTTCCAGATATGAAATATGATCACATCTTGATTATGCACTGATAAGAAAGAAAAGGAAATGTTATTGCCGAGAAAGAAACGAGCGATAATCACGCCCACAGAAAGACAATTGTTACTCAATACATCCGAATCGAATGTCACTTTAACTGGTGAGTGTGTACGCCAGCGGCAGGAAGACGGCAGCGAGCAACTCGCGCCGTGTACAGCTTCCTTCCTCGATCGATTCTCCTTAACGAGCAAGAAGCGTTCACAGCATATTAATGACTTTAAGAGGCAAACGACATGCATTGCCACCAGCCATCTAATGACAGAGCATGCCGAATCAGATATTCTTTTCTGGATGTGTGGTTTTAAGACTAATTCTCTGTTTGTGGATTGCCAAGGGCTCAATCATTCTTAAAGTAGCAAATAGCAACAGCCACTTGCCATCTTTCAAAAAAGTGAGTCTGTATGGAATGTAGTCAGTCATGGTGGTCTATGGTAAGAAAGTGGGTACATAATGATGCGTTATTCGCGGTTCAAGGTACACGAGTAGCCTAACTTGGAAAGTAGCTGTTGTTGTGTCCAAGTTTCTGGGCAATCACTTCGTCACATTTCCTTCTTGTTACGACCTTCTCATATTTAGCATGTTCCATAGATGTTCAATCTTCAGCCACCCAGTCAGACCTTTTGAGAGAATATTCCGATTCCGGCTGCCGTGAAGTTACAGATGATCAGGACTACTGTTGGGTCTGATTCATGAGCAATCAGAAAGACTGATAGCTCAGGGCAGCGGGGACCACGCTGCGCATCCCGAGGGAGACCACCACGTCTTCTTACTAATGACAGTAGCCACTGGCTACCGCAGAGCTGGTCACTCATATTTACATTCGTCATCTGACTATTTCCAACCGGTGTCGATTGGCAGTAACCACTGAAGACTTCCATTGAACGTAGTCTGTGGCAGTGGCCACGCCATTCTCTCCAGAGAACAGGCTGACGTTGACTTTTATTCGTCTGAATCTGTAGTCAGATCTGGTTTAGGAGAAACCACACACATTAAACTGTCTCACCCATGATAATCGCTATCAGTATCACTTTTATTATCGGCTGTCTGGGCTGGTCGCCCTGGAGAAACTGCCTAGCACATTTCATTCCATCGGCAAGATGTCGATTCAAAGTCGTCTGTGTTCTTGATGTAGGACATTCACTTCTTCATCACGAAATCTCTGTTTACTATGATAGCCTATCGGCCTGTTGGTCTTCGTTTCATGTCTTTTAGTCTTCAAAGGGGAACCTGTGTGTCTGACACGACAAGTAGCATGGACAGTGACAAAACGCATGATTCTGTCGTCTGCCAAGTAAGAACGGGAGAAATCGTGATCAAATACAGACAAGTCGCCAAAGAAATAGAGAATGATTTCGGTACATCGTTACATCATTCGTATGCATTCGTAAGTAAAGGCGAACATTCTGGACGTGGCACATTGCTTTTCATTGATTGATAGTTTTAAAGTTATGTTGCTATTTTGCTTTAATTTGTCTATTTGTGCATATTAACTGTTGATAATTTCTTCTTGGGCCCACGGTAGAACCTACCAAGTGATGACAAACCCAGATGGCCTTCTAATGCACCGTGGAACAATGCATAGCTGATGCAATATAGTAGACCCACTCTACCGAGAGCTGACCGAGTGAATGACAAGTGCTCTGTGCAGTCGGCTTTTGTAGCGTAGTGTGGTCGTGAAGGTCCAGGTCTAAATGGGCTCCTTTGACCAGTATCATATTCCAGCTTAACTGATCACCAGCCCATGCTCTCTCCATTCATTCATACACGGTATGTTGATAGCGGAAGTGATATTGATATTCCGGCATGCACTTGAATGAAGAGCAGACGAAGGATACACCGCAGCCGCAGTCTACCCCGAGGCTTATTGATTTATTCCATGTGAGGAATCAAATCAAAGTGATTTAGTTCCCAGTGTAACCCAAGATAGATTAACAGTGTGCTCACTCGGGGAATCTTGCGAGATGTAAAGCCTTCGCACACACGGGACCTATAAACAATGTTCCTTATTAACGCTTAAAATGAGTTCGACTTTGTTGACGTAATGATACGCCAATTTCGAAATAAATCGAATCTCTAAGGAAACCTGACCTGCTACTACAACGCATCACTTCCAAGGACGAAGTGGTAAGACGACTGGGGTTCGAACCCACAATCACTGCATTTTGAGTTGAGGCCACAGTCATTTGGCTTTCGGCATATCAACTTCAGAGTTATCAGTTTGGAAACATCATTAAATCTGGCGCAGACTGCGCATTTAGTGGAAAATGATCGTGAACAGAATATCAAATCAAGAGAAGAATCATTGCATATTTCTATTTTCATCTGCTTTACCTCCCACGCACGAAGCAAATGGATGCAAGCGACGTGATCTTTGCCTATCTCGCGTCATACACCAAGAACTGTTTTATGTGAGAAACAAAGAAGACGAGTCATTCATTATGTATGAAATCAGCTGTACTTGCCGAGGCAGGTTATAAAATTTACCACCAAGCTAGATGTCTTGTTGAAAGAAGTACCGTATTAAATTGGAAATATGCTTGAAGTTTAGTCTTGAGAAGAGTAAGGATTGCGAGCGACTGGAAGCTTGGTGGTGACATCAGTGATGCACACGACAGAAAGGCAAATGAATTGATGTCAGCAAGTATGGATACAACGCAAATTTTATACCATTTGGCTCAATCTGATATTTGCTCGTTAGCTAACGAGCCCGCAGTAAATGTGGTTGGAAAAGACATCACTTAAAAAAGCACGATCTTTAACCGAATTCATTCTGCTACCCCTGGGACAACCAAGAAGTAATATGATTTCAAATCATCTAGAAAAGTTGCTGTTCAGCACTAAAAAACGCGAAGACGTGTTCTTTAGATTCCCGCTAGGCTCCCAAGAGTCCCATCTCTATTATAGGATCCTCTACCAAGGGATATCGAACATTAGCTCGTGCTTTAATTAAAAAATCCGAATCATCTTCAGTTCAGAAGTTCAGGAATGTGATAGTCCTTTCATTTCCTCTCTGACTGAGATATCAGTGCAGCTGGGATCATCCTCCGATGGCTTGCGAAATGAAGAAATAGATTGGCAATCTGGCTGCTGTAGACGGAATACAATGAAGAAAAGTAATCTTCACTTTTGTTAACAGAGATTGTGGATTTTGTTACGATTTTAAAGCAGTTGTAGGACTTGCTGCTACTCTTGCCGAAATCATGCGGCGATCTCACTGAAACGTCTTCTGAGATTTATTTAAGGCATTTGTTTGCTTTTTGGTGAGCATGTTCTGAGATAAGTAATATCATGTCAGGTCATGAGTGTTAACGAATACCCTACATTCATCCTCCTGACCAATGTAGCTTATGGTACATTGTATACAAATGTACTGCTAAGCCAAAATAACTCAAAGGGTCTTTCACATTCTGCCTATCGGTGTCCATTTCGACGTCAATCATCATTGATAGTCCGTCCACTGGAGAGATAATAACCACCACCCACGGTTACAATACATCCCATCTATCATCGAGGGCCAGCGCACATCCCGTGGCCATTTTTCAATTTGATGACCAATCATGTGAAGGAGTTACCCAGTGGACATCAGTACAGCAGTTGTAGAACGCCAAGGAACACCATGTGAAGATCGATTGCTTCGAGTTATTGATCATTCCTCAATGTTCCGCCAAGGTGTGTCAGCCAAAATTGAAATTACCTTTCTTATATCAGATCGCTGGTTGCCTTAATCTAGTTAGGCTTGT
This sequence comes from Lineus longissimus, assembly GCF_910592395.1. NCBI lineage: Eukaryota > Metazoa > Nemertea > Pilidiophora > Heteronemertea > Lineidae > Lineus > Lineus longissimus. The sequence continues at coordinate 28,408,371 of NC_088308.1, forward strand.
TGTAGAAGCTGATTGACGGATTGTGTCCACCATTCACTGAGGGAGGATTGACCCACAAGGTTTGGAGAGCTTACTGTCTTGCTTCGCTGTCCTTGTGCAAAAATGAGGTAAAATGGCCAAGGGTAACAGGGAGATCTGTAGTAAACCACATGGCCTTACCCGGGACGGCTATTTTACGTCAATAACGAAATGCTAAAGTCTTTATTTCCAGTGCATCGTCCGCATATCACTGAGGTCATAATTGAATGGGCAATGACTGTAGAAATGCCAGTGTGTCTCTGTTATTGACAGTCTTCCGAAGACGTTCAGACTCTAGCGTGGTCAATGGCTTTGAAAAGGTTGTCTGGATACCGTAAGGATTCCCCAGACTGCTATGGAAAGAGATACCACGGAGTGCATGGCATTTAGCTTAAGTGGGCAGACTCTCTCCATTCTGTATACAAGGTTGCTTTTGGTTGTCGGACGTCGCAATGAAAGCGAGTGACGAACTGGCTGAGGAGTGCTTCAGTTGGGAGGTTGCTTTGGTACTGATATAGATATTCCAAATGAACAAGTTGGGCTGATAGATATGCTGGTTGGTCATACGAAAATGGCTTCAAACTGGGACGTATCTTCTCCACACAATTTCCATAAAAATCTCTAAACTGCAATGAACAGTGCACTACTGTAGAATGGCATGTAACCATAGCCTAACCTCATCCTCCTGATCAATAAATTGCTCGCCTTAGTTGTCCATTTAAAGCCTGAGCGTCGTATCCTCCATAAACGCTACCATAACTTCAGAGCAAGTGTCCATCCTAAATCATTGTTCCCATTTGTCGATGCCTGTACCGCCGTTATTGCTGTGGAAATAATAAAAAGTCATCCTGCTTTCGTATCATCCATCATAGCCATCCATTTTGTATGACAGACCGCGAATTTCCCCAGGTACTCGGTGTCAATGCATGGTCATTCATGCATTCGGACCGGATCGAACACATTAGGATTCCAATGCATTTGGTTGATAGTGAGTGAGCTTCATCATCGCATTTTCACTCAAAGGAATGATAGCGCCAACTTCTGACTGAGGTAATACCCTGTGACTCGGTGGTTGGTTAGGGCAATGGACTCATGTTCTGTTGAGTTCTCTCGCACCATCGTTACTTGGACAACATAACATGCGAATTCTTGGGAGTTGAATTCTCTCTACAATACTTTCTTGACTTGGAGATTCAAGAGGTTTCAATTCCACCTGCTTCAAACAAGTAACGGCTGCAACGGTATAAGCTAGACGTCTTCTCATATGCAGTACATGTAGCTATTGATTGTGTACTCAGAGGTGTAATGAGGGGCCGTACACTGAGTCCCAGCTGCGCGGGCTATGCAGAGCGATTGGCCTCAAAAGACACAGTTGTTTTCGGAGGGAGGCGTGGAGCAAATTAATTCCGCTGTCAAGACAAGTTCAGTCCCCAAACATCCAGCCTGCATCTCCTCACTAGAAAGATAATTCGATTTAATACAGGCTGCGCAACAGCGTAGGCGGTGAAGTTAGCCGGCTCGTATTCTACCATATGAGAGCTGATGAAGACGGTCGCGACAATTCGCAATCTGCAGTTTGTTTGATGTTTGTTGTCAGTCACGCGATGAAACGATGTCGTCTTTATCATTTGCGAGTTTTTGCTATGGTGTGGTCGTGGTCATTACTTCGATGCAAGCCAAGCTTTTTAGGGAACTTTGTGTTCAGGTCATGCAACGTTCAATAATGTTCGTCAACTCGTACACATCAACCACCAGACGATGTCACACTGACATCATTCATAAGAAACTAAGTAATGTAGGTTTCTGCCTCTCGAACTCGGTCGTTGGTTGCCAAAATGTAGGGTATTCTGCCCCTCGAAGCAGTACATGTACGCGTTCAGTTCTGTTACTTTTTGCATTGCCTTCGCATATATTGTTTGGTTTAATACACGTTGGCTCGCAGCGATTGCGCTGGATGGATTCTGACTTTCCACATGCACCGTTACGATGATCGCCTTACCGGCTGCTTGCGCAAGGCAGGCAGGTGAGAACGGTAAGTGGGGATGGTGACACGATTGGTCGCCTGGGATACTTTGTCGACCAAACGTTCACATGAGAGATTCCCTTGAATTCGTGAAAAGTAGACTACCAAGGTGCTAAAAACTGGTGAAGCCGATTATCCAACGTCACTCAGTACGTGTGCAAGAGTAGACCTGGAAGTGAAACCACCCCCAATGGTTTTTGAGAGTTAGCCTTTGGGCCAACATCAGCGATTTGAATATGGACTGGAACATTTGGTTTGTTGCCTTTATAGCCATCATCCCATCGCTGCCTTCAAGTTGAACAGAAACAACAACAACAAAAACTGACTGTTATGAGTACGCTTTTTACAACAAAACCCTTCTACAGCAAAGGCGGTCACCTAAGATCAATAGTTGACATGGAAAAGTGATGGTTTAAATTATGTTTATTCAGGGCCATTCGGATCTGCCGTCTCTTTGAGCGGAATTTACGAATCCAGTTGTGCCAGCTGTGCCAGAACTAGTTCTGTAGCGGGCGTTCGTGTTGGCGACCGTGGCGGGGCTCGCGATGGACTTTGTTGTAAGGCGTGTCGGGACTTGCAATGATGATGATAGAATAGCTTTTAGTCATCGCGGTAGTCATCGTCACCTGGTCTCTTGAATGTGGTGCTGTTTCTCGTTGCCTAGTGGTAGGCCTCCCAGTGTGCGTGTTCGGGTGCTGGTGTGGGTGCGGGTGGTGCGGGTGCGGGTGCGGGATGGTGTTTGTGCCCTAACCCTAAGTTCTCATTTTTGAGGCCACTGCTGATGGGTAAGACACATGCCGTTGCGACTAGCAGAAGTACCATCAAACACATCATACGGGCCATGTTCGTATTGCTCCTGAAAGAAAACAAATTAGAGAAAAAGTGAAAGAATGGTGTCATTTAAAGCATTTTCACTCACTTGTAGGCCATACGTCATATCTTCTTGAATCTGCAGATCGTCGCTGATACTTGATAATGAAAATGTTGTAAAGCTCAAAGTCGTTTTTAGGTAGACTAAGCTTCTTTTCTGGCAATATACATGTGACGCAGGCAGGTTGAAATGGGCTATACTTTGAATAGGCCGAAAGATTGAATTGCAATGAAAATCTAATGCAATAATAAAGGTGCCATATCGAAGGGACTACCAATTGTTAACAGGCCAGGACCCTTTACTGTTGCTTGCGTATATCAATTGGTCCGATAGAGATGATGAGGCAATATCAATATACCTCGTACCTTAGTCAGCATTAGCAGGCCCCTTTTTAAATGAAGAAATTCAGATAGGCCTACACATGTTGGCTGCCCATTTGCTGAAACCAATTACAATATCGCTACCATAGGAGAAGTTTGGTTGTCATCCGATCTACACTGATGGAGGAGTTGGACTACAAACTATTACACCTCTACGTCCATTATGGTAAGTGATGATGCTGTCTAAATGTTGGCTGAAACCCTGGCAATGAAATGACCGGTAATTTCCTACAATACAATACAATCTCTTCCTGGCTAGGATCAACATAACAAACTAACGGGTTATAAACACAAGGAGAAGACAAATGTTTTGCATGGCTTACCTGTATTTAGAGTGGGAAGATTCCTTGTTTCTCTCTTTTAAGTTTCTGTTGTCTGCCTGATCTAACAGCTTTTTTATATAAGAATATTTATGCGCCATATGTTCTTTGCAAATTGGCCTCTTACAGGCCATTTGAGAGTTCACCAAAACTTGATGTTGATGTAAAAGTGCATTCCTTTTTGTGGGAAAATCGATCGAACGTTTAATTTATCTTTCGTTCATTTCACTTAAAATCTTTAATGAGGAAGTTGCACTTTTACTGACAGTTGTACAACCCTAAGGAGTAGGCCAATAATGTACCCAGGAAGCAAGTCCTTATCTAAACCGGCGTAGAGTCTGAAAGTCTCTTTATATGCAGTGCCCCAAGAAGGGCAAATCATGTGAAGTTACTACCACACATAGCGTACACTACATACAGAATTAGATCAATTTGGGTGACTTGCACGATGTACAGTGTAGATAAATGGCAGGTGTGATGGAGTACCTCTGATTGTTGAGGAAGTTAATCTGTTGATGACAGCCAACTTCTTGTCTGATGATCATTATGATCTAGACAGCTTCGATTCCAGGATGGCAGTATACATGTATGTCTTCATTTCTTTCAGAATTCGTGCAGAGAGAACATTGTCAGGGGTAAGATGTTTTCAAAAGAATGCAGTGGTTGAGTGCGAATGAACTGTTGATGCACTTTTGTAAATAATGATGGAGTTGTCGGCCGAACTGACTAATTGACTGTACAATGAGCACTATCCACCTACTAGAATACATGCCAGCTGTCTGGAAAAAGAGTACTCGAGGTTATCGAGTGGTTATCTTAATCAATAAAAAGCCTTTACCCACTCATATATATCAAACATGAGACGGTTTCACGCTGAAATAACTTTATAGAAATGTATTGATAACAATACAATAGCGACATGCGACGATCACCAGAATTGATGCCGATCTGATGTGAGGTGCCAGGGAAGTGGTGCATTCGCTTCACGTCTTCACAGTTCATCAGTCTGAACCTATATCTCATGAAGATGTGCCTGCTTACCTAGAATTTGAGCGCTCGTTGACATTCGCCCTCGTCTCTGATTGATTTAGATTTCGATGTCGCTTGTTCGACTATACTTCTGATCATGAAACCTGACTTACGCGTGTATTACAAGCGATCCCATATCTCGAACTCGGCCATTCTACCTACGTCATCTTCGCCTTTGCACCGGAGAAGTCTACTGCGCTCATGCATTGCTTTCGCATAGCGATGGTCGATTACATGTTGGCTCGCAGCGTTAGCGCTGGACAACGATGATCGCCTCGCCGGCTGCATGCGCAGGGAAGGCAGGTGAGAACGGTAAGTGGGGGTGGCAACACGATTGGTCGCCTGGGTGCTTTGTCGACCAAACGTTCACATGAAAGATTTCCTTGACTTTGTGAGAATTAGACATGTTAGATGCTGTTGCGCTGTTCCAAGGTGCTAGTGTGCCAATCCCGATCCTCCAACATCACATCAAATATATGACCCTCTGGCCGGCCGGAAAAGTACGTTTCTTCTGCCACATTCCAATTTTGTTTCGGGTTCAAGATCTGTATCACGTAAAGCCTTAGTTTAGCTAGTGTCGTCCCTGGGAGAGCCCAGCATTTGATTCAATTATTTGTAGACACGCGGAGTTCACTTTACCTATAAATTGCAAGGAGCAGGCATTCCCCTTAGTATACCGTTCATTACAAGTCCAATAATGGTAAGCTTGGTTTTTAAGAAAATTCTGATTACCATGTCCATAATTCATAACAATAACAACACCGGTGGTTTAACCTCATCATACCACACATTATTTCAAATACTTGTATATCAAAACGATGGCTATAGGTGAATAGTAATACAACTTCCGATAATATTGGTAGAATATTCGCCATTTAAGTCCCACACACTTTACTGTGAAGAAACTGCCCTTGTATTTGTAGTCAATTACTTTTTGTATGGATGGAAACCGGGCGTTAAAATTGAGAACAGACGCAAAGCGGCCATAAGTCATTTTTGATTGGTCGGTTGGGAATGGCGTCATCATTAGCCACACTGACCCTGGTAACGTAAACAACATGTCTTGAAGCAGTAATGTTGAGGACTTTCTGCTGCTGTGATGATTCCTAGGCATGGCGGGATTGAATACATTCCCTTAACTCATCAATCTGGTCTTACTCCTCATTATCACAGAAACCTCGTTATTTGACTCGAACAAACCCATAAGATTGCAATTATGATAATGATAATGAGACTTACATACATGCAGCGCTAAATCTGACTGGTTTCAGCAGTAAAATGAAATATGAAATATTCCATCAGAAACGTTGCATTCCTTAGACGAACCGAGACCGTACTCCAGGTTGTCTTGTCATAAAATAGTGCAGCGTCAGTTAACAGAAGATTGGTCAGTTAACCGAGCACTGAGCTGATATATAAGTAGGCTAATATAAGCATGTCTGTATGGCTATTAGATCAAGCCACAAGTGACCACTTCCATAACACTGCACTGCCACAATTCTCCAGAATATCGGATAATAGACTGTGCGTGCTTTTGTTTTTATTGGTATTCCTAGCACCCAAGTCTACCTAAAAGGATTTGTACGAGATGCTATTGTCGGTAGTGGCGAACATGACTGAGGCATCTGAACACACAATGACTACAACATCACTATCTGTAAGGTTGGTATTTTGGACTTGCTGGGATAGATTGAAATGAGGTTAAAAACCGCAAGTCTTATCTTGATGGTGAGTGAGTGAGTGATCCTCTATGAAATACAGGCGATGTTTTAAGACTTCCACTGCAGAAAGAAGACATTCTCAGTCAATTTGCTGCTGAAAATGCGAAACATTGGTTTTCTCTTGCTTACTTTCTTCTGATTTGTCTTCTCTACGAAAATAATCATAACCGACCGACACTGGTTACGTGAGCGTGCCGGTTATATTAGTAAGGAAGTCTAAGGCAAACGTACCAGTGATCTGAGTTATCTCAAGTTCAGCAATACTTGGTTGGGAATCCAGTTAGAAGAGGGAGTGTTCTCTTTAACGGCTTCTGACATCATTGTGTCAAAACAGAACGTTCAGTGCTTTATCACTTGGCAAGGTAATTACATTGAAAACATTAGAAGAAGGCAATCAACTAATGACCTGGCGTTGAGAGATGAGGCTGTCGGAGTAAGTGAAGCCATGCGAACAACATCGTATCCACTAAATCTTTAGACTGTGAAGCTTGTTGCATGCATGGAAAACAATGGTGTCTAGTAAATCTCCAGAGCTGTGAGGGTTTTCTCATGCATTGAAGCCAGAACTGTTTCTCTACTAAACAAGACAGTAGAAACCGTAAAATGTATTCATGCATGGGAGCAGTTTATGTAGTTTATTAGAAGCTGGTGATGGGCGCCAGGTTTTCCCTTTACTAAACCGCTAGGACAGTAGAAGCAGTAACGTGTTCTACATCGATGCATGAAAGTAAGTATGACGTTTCTACTTATCCCTGAGAAGTCATGGTAAGGTGGCGCCTCCGTGTCAGTTGGCCTGCTCTTTGTCTACACATGTTCAAGTTGAACTGCATTTGGTGTTATAGACATTGTAACAAAAAAACAACAGCAGTCATCTATCTTCTTATTCGAACTCAAATGCCAGATATTGTATCGAGCCAACAGGTTCCATTATTTCCGTGACATGGAGCTCTCCCCAGCCCATTTTCATCGATGTCTGAACGACAATAAAATACAAAATTACCGGTGTCCCAGGAATGTATCTGTAGTTTCGTTTCCATGGTGATGACAATTAGGTCAAATGGCGTCGGGGCAATCTGCATTCTCGCATATCCATGGCAAGGATCAACACAATTGTGGCACGGGGGAGGGTAGGGGAGGGGTGAAGGCGTTTCAAACGTGTAGAAAAGGTTTGGTTAGAGACGGCCATTACCATTTTGATCTCCGAAGACTTAGAAGACTGCATGTCATTACTAATCCAACGATAATGGTGAAATCAATTGGTTATAAGAGGTCAATTCACACAGCCCAGATGGTACAGCAGTCTTCTTCAAAAACAGGATGTTACATCTGGCATTGTAATAGCAGTAACACAGAGAAACAAGAAATGATACCAATGTGTAAATAGGTAGGCCCGGCATTTTATTCATCTTCATCTTACATTTACACTCAAATTGTTGTTGATAGGAAAGTTATTTATGTCGCCGTTTAGAATAGAAAGGAAGATTTGGTGGACTTCAAGTGTTCAAAGTCAAGACAGTGATGAATTCGCCAACTCATTGAGAGGTCGTTGCCCATACAGACAATGTTCAATTCCGCTTAAGAAGTTTTTCTCTATAGTTGAGGTACTAGTATTACTCGTCAAAAAGTGTGACTTCTGGATACCTGATATAAACTCATTATCAAAGGGCTCTTGGCAATCTCTGTCAAGGACAGAATCCCCTTATATCGCCAACATCCTCAGGCGAGCTTACACGGTTATTATCCTCTTCTCTAATTCAGTTATCAGCAAAACTAGCTAAGAGATGGTCGTGACTTTTCTGCCACTGAATAGGAATTTGTCTTGGGTTGCATTGGATAGGAATGTCATTACGTTGATTCCAAATAAATACTATAAAATTTGCGGCTAGAGATAAATATTAGCCCTACATTATTAGCTTTATGATTTTCAATTACAATATATTTGGCGGGACCATGTTGCCATTGCCTTACTAGACACATGGTAGCTCCATGGTGCCACCTCCCTTCTGCATACCCGGTGGTTCCATACTGCCATCGCCTTACTAGATACTTGGTGGTTCCACCGTGACATGGCCCTTCTACATACCCGGTGGTTCCATACTGCCATCGCCTTACTAGATACTTGGTGGTTCCACCGTGACATGGCTTTACTAGATGCTGGGCGGGTCCATGATGTGATATATGATAATGGTAGGAGGTGACTATCTAGTTATCGCCAAATTACTTCCCACCAGGCTCGATCACCCAAGGCACTAGTTTCATTCTCATGACAATATTTGTCACATTAAGTTACCGTTACCATGGAAATGAGTTGGAAAATTTGATCATCAAGTCACAAAGTTGTCTAATGACCCAGAGCGGAAAATCAGAGAAAATACATTATAATTTCGAGTCTGCTGATAGGCAAACTTTATGTTATGTTGTGGCAAAGATGATCATTCGCCGAGAAGAATAGCCTGCAGTATCTGTGGCAATACTAGTCAGTGGAGGATGGCTATTAAAACAACATCTAGCAAACGGAGTTAGAGTTGATGATGTGGGTGAAGTGAAGGCACCAAGAGTGGTTTCGTGACATCGAGTCAGTTCTACTCGTGACTTTGGTCCGAGTGTACATAGTGGAATAGGGATATGTTGGTCGCGTGGGGCGTGGGATCATTGCAGTATCTCACCGGCTCTCCTCTCATGGTTAAGACAACAGTTATCACTTTCATTCGAAAGGGTTCTGCATATAAGTTTTGCCAACGTCTTAAGAACTGAAACTCCTACAGTCATCCTGATTATATACGACCTATGTGCACTCTTTCTATCTCCCCAATTCCGGCGTGAATTTCCCGGAAGGCTGTTTAAAGACGTCACATAAAAAATAATCCTCTCCTCCGGGAGGAACCCTCATTACACTAAATTATGTTTACAAGTAGCCCCAGCAAATCCTGCATGCGAATCCCAACTGGCACTTATTTCGGAGGCGGTTTAGGCAAATTAGACCCCAAATTTCGCACATGCGCAAGTAACATGAGCAAAAGGATGCTACTGTATTGGTATTGAGATGACGAAGTTGCAATTACAGCCTGCTACAAGTGAACTGCTGTGTAACTCGGCGGAGATAAACTGCAGCTGCGCTAGCTCTTCCTCGGATTATGTGCAACATTCCATCTACCCTCGTGTTGTTCAAGAACAATTGGATTAACACATTCTGCCTTAGCACTTATTGAGATCTTATAGGCCTATTCGACGCATTTACGTCCCGAACTACCTGTAACTTCAACGTTTGGTGGATGTCATTGTCAAAATCAACACACTGACGTTGCAGGGCGTCACCTACTCTACATAGCTGTACACCATTCTCCCCTATAACTTTCATCTCTAATTGTATCTGTTCGAGCACTTCGATTCAACAACCAAGGATTATGGTGCCTCAAGTCATACTGTTAACATACTGAACTTCCAGCGGTATTGCCTCCTTAGCCTCCGCTGTGAACTGAGCAATGTCAATACATTGAGGGTCAACATGTATTGTTTGATGATTCGGTGATGACAATGTTGTCTTTTATGGACCTTCATGAACAGTTGCCAGCGGTCGTTACTGGAAAAATCATAGCACTTTAAACATATCACCCTATGGCAATAATGAGAAAACGTGGCGTTGGTTACGAGGTGTTCATTGTGCTGAGCTATCCCGAAATGAACCATGATAAGAGACCTGGCATCATTGGCAAAGTTAGATTGATATGTAGGGGTTCCCTTTGCATTTAGCCCCATTCACCAAGGATAGCAATCCGTTCAATTAATCAAATAGAGGGAGGGAGATGGAATTACACCGGCTGGCATAACAACAGGAACCACGGCGCTTCATTATCTCCCCTCTCACTTGAGACGAGTCACCATTCAACACACTGATGATCGTAGCACTATGTATGTCACCTCAGCAGCCCCCTGTTATTACCAACTAACTGGTTCGTTTAACAAACACGTTTCCTCTTAGGGGGATCAAACTGTAGAGCACGTTCTGCCACCCATTTACATTTATCTAACGGACATAATGTCTTTTGATGATGTTCTGTTAAGAATACAGAATACGGATCACTCATAGGGTATTCCACTGCTGACTCAGTCGACCTGTTGCTCGTAACTGTGGTTCGTCTCTCACTGTCTTAGTTTTAAGAAGGTGTATGGTGCTGCATTCTGTGCAAAAATATTAGGAGAAGAGGTTGCCTATAGGCCTGGGAATGAGCGTTATTGCATCTGCATGATTTGCCTGTAATCCCCTAATAAACGGACAAAAGAAAGAATGGTAAAGCGAACCAGATTTTCAAAATTGGCATCTTGGTGTTATATTTTGCCAAAAAAGATATGATATTTAGTTCCTAAGAATGTGACGGTGATCAGGCCGACCTTGGTGTCCCCTGAGGAGATTCCCCCTTCGCCTCCTATCGCCTCCCATGTACACCCTGCCCCACTGCTGTAATGGATTACTTTATCAGCTATACAGGCATAATGGACGGAGTAATTGAATTGTAATATATCTCAAGGGGAGACGACTCGGATGAAAAATCACCGCCAAGATGGAAAATGCAATTTAACGTGATGGAACCTTGTAAAAGACCCGACCTTTGAAGATTATTTCAACTAGCGTAAAATGGGCATCCTTCCTTATTCCAATTTGAAATGTATAATTTCCAAGAAATCAGCTTCGCGTCAATGTCAAATTGCCAGATGGAATAATCCGGCGTCTTCCATCTCCAAATACAATGTCTCGCGCATATCATCAATTTGATTTAAGTAAATATATCATACCTACGAGATAAGCTTAGATAGGAGTATCACTGCGTAAGACTGAGCACTTGGCAGGTCTCCACCGGCCATATTAGTTGCTGAGCGATATTGGTTGCGCCCTGACAGGAGATGAATTGTACGGGTAATGTTGTTATGAATATTGGGATATTGGCAAGAGGGTTATCTTTGAGTAGGACTCGGATAAGGAGCCCGTATATTATTATGGAGAGATGTGTCTATTTGACAATTTCAGTCAAGTTTTGTACGTCTGAAGGAGCTGGGACAATAACAAAGCAATACAATGCGTGGTTGATTTGTATCTCCGTTTGCCGCTGTCTAATCGAAATAATTCTTAAATTTCTTTCAGCTGTTATAATCAGGGTCGTGACAACATATCAGTATTGAACATTATATGAAAACCAAGATGTCTTCCAAAATGGCCGTCGTTTGCTGAAGCAGGCCATGAACATTTGACAGAATATACAAAGTATGCAGATGGGCTCAGCGTCACCAATCTCCTCAAGTTACCTAATTGTCAGGGGCACGGCTGTTCCCCGAGCATGGGATCTGAAGCACCAGTTGAAAGTCTATCAAATATGAGGGCTGCGTTTTCAAATTATGAATTCGAGACTTGAGAATCGTTTAGCCTGGCGGTGTATTTATATAAAAATGACTTCAGGGTCTTTGGGGCCAACGAAAATCCAATCATTTCGATAAAAATTTCTAACACGAATGTATGTAATTTAGCAGTGAATTCCCTGTGGTGAAGTTCTTTCTAAGAAGTCGAGCACACACACTTTCCCGATCAGGAATAGACGTATTTATTCCAAGACATCCATCAAAATAGTCCCTTATTTCTGTGTCCGTGGACGTACATGTCCGTTGGCACCTCCGTATTTTGACGAAAAACATATCCGTCCGTCTGTGAAAGGTAGGCTTGGATGTGGTAAACGGTAGAAGCGTCATTTGGAAAACGCGAATCCCTGACAGACTTCATTGATGCGAAACATCCTTTCGACAAAGGGTAAACGTGGTGAATTAGTCAATCCACCAATCAAGTTACTGGTATTTGATCCAATCGAACGGTGGTAATCCAAACGCCGATACGAGGTAGATATGTCACGCGGACGTCTCCCATGGGGTCTAATCACCGCACTGCCCCCGTGGACCACATCGAAAATCAGACACTAATCTTATTCTGTACCAGTCTCTTCTCTGCATTATGAAAATTGCGTGAATATTCAATTCCTGTCAATAGAGTTGGCGTATGTGTGACTTTTACTTTGTATTGTCTTGAAATGGCTCTTTATTCACTTCCTGGTTCGCCACCATCTGTTCCGGCGTACCTCCATCAGTTCCGGCGTACCTCCATCAGTTCCGGCGTACCTCCATCATACGATGGTACACTCCAACCACGAAGCTTTGTCTACTTTCCGTCTGCAGCGGCTTTTATTGCCTAGTTTCTGTTCTACGATATGGAGTACAGAAAACCATTTTGCTTTAAGGTGCCTTTGAGAGTCACTCACGGATCAAAGTTAGCGAGAAGATGTTAAGTCATTTGCGTCAGTCAGACTTCGGTTCAGTCGTACAACTCCTTTCTAATTAGAGTGTGTTTGATTAAGTGAGAGCTAAACTAGCGTAAACCGAATGAAAGAACATTACAAGGCGTTTTGAAATGTGAACCCTCATTTTACCCCATCTTCATTCATCGTCAGCCAACGTACAACGAAAATAATAGCATTTATCCTGTTACGCTAATATGAAAATGGCTCGGCCACCGCTAACCGCATGTGACACCACATCAGTTTTCGATCCCAAGTTACCCTCAGGATGACCATAATTACCTTCTGCAGTCGCTGATAATGACAATTGCATTGACCTAATGGTCTCCAATGTTATCAACGTCGATCGGTGTTTTGATGACCCCTGGTCACTTTATCTAATTACCTGTCCACCGCTTCCATCTGATCAGGCTGGGAGACGAGGCATTATTGATCACTTGCAAGCAAGCTAAAACATTACCTGGTCCCTTTGGTCAGCTGCACTGGAATGTCAATTCTTTGAGTTCATCCTATTACAATTTTACAAGACTTAAAGACTCTTTCAGGCTAATGTGATCGTGGACAACTCGGCCTAGACTTCACTTGATAATGCTAGCTTTCTATTGATATACACATCGGTCGTCCGTCAACGACGTTGTATGTCCACTACCCTTTCGAACTATCGATGTCGTCCAAGCCGGTGGCAAAGTCACGCAATAAAAAGCGACCAATTCATACCGTAATCACTGCACTGCTGCAATATGGCCTGGCAAAAACCCCATAAGTCAAATGTCACTTTAAAGTTACACCGTAGCTGGACATGCTCAAACTCTTGCACGACATGAAATGCAATCATCATAAATCGTTTACGTTTATGGGAGTGGGCCGCTGATCAAATCGGCGTAACGCAATACGAAGCAATCATGTCAAACCACGGGTAAAACTATTTGCCTCATGTGCAATCAGGGCCGGTCTGCTTTCTGGCTATGAACAAACACTAATCAAAGATCAATTGGATGCCGATCAGACTCGTGAGCCATGCCATGTAATGTGTCGTGTGCATTATGTTTAAACACCATGTAATACAGTCAAGCATTCAACGATCGTATAAGCATGCAACAAGAGAATGATGCGTTTATTAAGAACATTTTAAGTTCTCAGGGCTATCGTAGCAACTACACGACTCTGAAGAAGGTTTCACTGGCCGAGGGATTTCGATGGAGAATCTCACCAACTCTGTTGACGAGTGTCCAGTGAACGGAATGGCTCATCTGGTATGGAATCGACGAGGAATCTTGATCCTGTCATTAGCTATTTGAGAGCTGTAAATGATGGTGAATAAGCCACATTTTTTCTATGAAGACATCAGTAAGACACAGAAGTCCTTTTTTCTCTTCGAGCATCCTTTCGTAAAAGACAACTACGACTGCTTAAGACCATTACGGAAGCTGCCTTATTCGTCATTTTTATCCAGAGTTGTCTGATATCGCCAACTCATATTTCGTTTTCCAGATCAATATTCGGTCTGTGATGTCGGGAAACCTTTAAATAGTACAAAGACCATGATAATACGCTTCCAAGACGGCAAAGTGTGTGCAACGGCTTAAGAAAAAAAGACTCCCGTGATGGGTGATGATATTGCGCGCCAGATCAGGCGGCCGCTTTTGGATGCCTCTGATTAGTTTATCAACGTCGAGTTTCATTTCCGCGAGAATAAAAATGTCACATTTAAAAGTAAACGCAGCGGGATATCTAGTTATGGGCAGGGCCAACTTCTGCGGTGAGGTGGACTGACTTCAGAGGTTTTCAAAAACCTTGTCCAATAAGAATTACCGATCCGGAAGATCCAAAAAAGTGTAATTTTCTTCTGCTTTGTGAGTGCGTAAAGATAGGGGGTTGGTACATCATATTGTGAACTCATGCTGGCTTCAAGTTTTGCATGAAGGATTACCACCAACATTTCCTTGTAAAAGGTTTCGTTCGCCTCATTCTAAGCAACCTGCTGCTCCTATCGCTTTGTCTAGTGTAGCGATAAGTCATTTGCATTCCCCGCCCACTCATGTTCCCCTTATGATAGTCACGTCATGAGCGTTCGCTATCATCACGGGGATTCAACAATGGCTGCTTAGATCGGAGAGACGGTTGAAACATGTGTATTATAGATAAAAGCTATCCCTTAGTGGCTAATAAATCACCCCAAGCCAATGGCATTTGGCTTGGATATGAGGGTGCTTTGTGGACACAAGGCATTAGCCTCGTCGGAGTGGGCCCGCAAATGATGCGCGTTTGTGTTCCTCATTCAAATCATCACTTCGACGTACATGATCTGAGGCCAGACATCCAAAGTACCGGTAATGATGAAGGCATGCGTTACTTTGATGAGTGTCGAGATTCTGGGATACCGCGCGCACAAAGTAGCCCACCAATAGCAAACCTTGAGGATGTGGAGAATCAATCAAGCATGTCGAACGAAATTCCATCGCCATTTTCTTGTGACTGTTAGATTGAATACAACGGATGCAGGTCTAGTTTTGGCGGTGTTGCGATGCATCATTTAAATACCGTTTCAAGGATTGATTGGTTAATTGGCAGCATAAGTGAGGGATCGACCGACCACAAGTACTCTTACCAATCATTCCATCGATTTCAAATTAATGGCTTCAACTTCCAACAGTGTCAATTCCATATTCCATTGCATCATCTCAATCCGGTGGCTTCATGCACGGAGCGTTCATTCTTCCCAGTAGAGAAGTCGCTTATGTGCTTCATTAAAGGACCTCAGGGAGAGTGTGTGGGCTGAGAAGGTCTTTTGAGGGAGGGATATGCAAATCGTCAGACATGATGGGCATGTCAACAACCTCGTTTGCTCCATGTACTGAAGCATAGAGCTGACATTTTCACTGGTAGCATGAAGCTATGTTAGCTGATATTAGCTTCATGATGTTAGCTTCGTCTTGCTGGTAGCTACATGTAGACCATTAGAGCTCGACACACGATATAAGGCCTTCAATTGCAGCAGGATATACACACTGGGTTTCAAATGGACAAGTCAGTAAAAGGAACCTGTTTTCACGGTCAAAGACGCAAGACAATGGCACGAAGGAGGCATCGTCTGGCGTCTTTGACCGTGACCACCCAAAGATGGTTTGTTTTCTCGACCCAAGGTGGTTTATGTGTTGTCTAGCAAGGGGCCTATAGTCTTCTTCTTCTTTAGTGCAACATGACGGTTTAAGCCACCAAAAGTGCGAGGGACCTTCTCCTTTGACTTCTGTCACTGGCAGCTTCCAATTATTGTGAATAGTACAGTAAAGGCCATGTTCTCTTCTTCATACCAAAGGATATCCTCATCCGAACCCTCCTGATATGCATTATTTAGTAAATCGTGGTCTAATCTAAAACTTACTAAAAGGGAAATCAGCCGCTCTTGTCTTCAAATCACTGCACTCGATAACTGGAGGCGTAATTTGACAAGTGAAACTACATCACACCATGAATATTTAATTTCAACTAAACTTAAATAATCATCAATTTATATTCGTAGGAGAAATGTTCTCTGGAGAGGCAGCCATGCGCTTTAAAATGAACAGATTTATGAGCAAGAGAGAAAATTTAAGATGCTTTTCCTTCGGATACATAAATTCTAATTTCTTCTTTTGCAGCTGGAAGTTATGGCTTAGTTCTATGAACAAGATGGTGGAATGGGATTTCACAATACTGGTACCACACTATAGCTACAGAGTAGTTACAATTCTAACGCCATTTTACGTCTACCAATTGCTAAATACTGGGTATCCCAGAACATGTCTGGCAATGCGTTTGGATAAAGCCTGATCAACACTTATTACATGTACTTTGTTTTATTCAAAATACCTTTATTTTTGTTCTTCTCTACTTTCAGATAACAAAAAGACCCAATGCAGCTATATAAAATATTTCTCAGTAGGAGAGGATGAGCTCGAACCAACAGAGACGATATTACGTAAGTTACATATTGTAAAGTGTTTGCTCTTTTCTTTCTACCCTCACACTGGCATGACTACCTCACCAGCTTGTAAACTTACATCTACAGCCGGGGTGTATTGGGAGCTCATGGACGGCAAGCGAGTCGGCCAGTACGGGCAGGGCAGTTTCCAACATAATGAAACCCTTTAAGAGTAACTACTTCAGGTGTTTCGAGCACTTTGAATGACAGATTTGGTTCCTCTCTTACCTCGAGTAGAAGAGGAACTGCAACTGTAAGATCTCGGCTATGAATATTCAATCTTAAAGACGATAGCAATCGAGTGTGAGCAATCTTACAAGTTCTGTGATGCATATTGAATGATGTGGTGTTGTTATGAAGGAGGACTCGAGATTTGTTGATGGAGGAGTCACCTGTTGGTAGATAAGGAACTTGCCAACATCACACAACCACTGATACTTTTATGGGGAAAATAGCAAATCAGCTCCGATATGGTTTATAGCATAACGTGACAGTGCATTCCGATGGTTTCACACTCTCATGTTGTACGAGGCCGAGTATTGTCGATGTGGTGAAGTAACCTCTGCATTGAACCTTTTCACTGTCTTGGGTTCTTACATGGTCTTTTTGGCGCTGCTTGCAATGCACTCCAGGAAGACAAAATACAGTACAGACATACATCCCGTGAGATCTTTAAGACAAATTACAACATTTGGGCGCTCAAAGTGATAGCCGTTTGCGGTGGCGCCTTGGTATAAGTTTGGGAATGCGTGCCATGAGCTAAGAGTGTCATTAGTGCTGTTTGTTGGTTATCAATATACCCTGGTCATATGAAGTCAGGATTCCATAACAATATAGTGTAATGAAGAAGATTTGCTCATCTCCTACAGAAATTAAAAGTATTGTGAGGAAGATAAGATCCATGTACCATGGACAGTACGCTTACCACTTGTCACCAAATGAGAAAGGAGATCTACATTGATGCAAACACGGACTGTCTTAATGCAAAGAAGTATTACGCTGCTCATGTCACGAGAATACCAAGTCTTTATCATGGTTTGCAATCATATATTCGGCAGTCACCGCTCTCTTTTTTGATTGAAAGCGATAACTGCCGGAATGTCCTCAATTCTGGATATTTTATGGATATTTTCAACTTTTTTATGAACATAGCATCGGATGACTCCATATTCCATCGATCAATATGGAGCAGTTATTGGACAAAATGAGTTATGAAATAGTGGAAAAAAGCAACCAATCTGCCGTGTCCTGCTGCCGAATTCACAAAAACTCGTATCGAGCAGTGAACATCGACTAAATCATTTTTTGTTCATCTAGCAATTGCCAGTATCATTCGTTCAGAACTGTACGCGATGGACTTTCGCTCTGTCATTTACCGGTCAAACTGCGAAGTGTCAATAGTAATAGCTTCTTCTAAACCCACCGTCCGGCCATTGTTCAGTCCGGAGTTCGTTTTGCAGCAGTTCCTTCACAGCTTCAAGTCAGTTCATCCACACCGTATACACAAGTCTTGGCCCTCCCCGAAATCGAACCTGGACTCACTTGAGTGACATGTAAAGTGTACACACTGTGAGCTTTGCGTCTCCTTGTCGTCCTAAAAGATGCCCACAAATCGATTTCCTTGTTGTGTTGAACAGCAACCAACTGCGACCTTACCGCACTCGAACATGTCTGGTAATGACTTCGTCCATGCCAGCTCCCCAGGATTAATGAGCCTCCCAGGTTACTGACATTTACTTCGGAACTCGATTCATCACTTCACTATCGTAAACCACACAGATCACTTCCAAATATAACGCCGATGGTTTCTATTTATAGCCGCAATTGTTTCTATTAATAGCTATTGACGCGATTGTATCTATTAATACCATTGATTGTTCTTTATATAGCCTCCTGCTCTACTTACAGGGTCCATGCGCCGGTCGACAATCTTTCCCTTGGTTGGCTTGTTGATGTTGCTTATTGGAGAAATAATCAGTTTCGTTGGGCTATGTACACAGAAAACCAAAGTGCTTACATTTATAGCGGGAATATTATTCGTAGTATCAGGTAGGTAGTAGTGAGGTTGAGATCTAGATTCCACAACGGAGGCAAAACGTTAGCCACTGTTAACGCGCCTTTGAAAATATAATGAATGGCCTCGAGATATCGAAGGATTAAAGCGTTTTTTATACTTTTGTGTTGTGGAGTCTCAACCTTACTAACAAAGACTGATATAACTGATCAATAATATAGCCGGTAATGTATCTTACATTCAAGAAAGTGTTAAGCCATTACAAGTAGCCTGCGTTAAAAGATTCGGTTGACCTCAGATCCAACCAAATGGATCAGGAAAGATAAATGACCATGAATTGCAAGATGGGTTCCTTCTCAAGGAATGTGATATCGAAGCACGCACTACCGACACAATGGCAAGTCGGCATCAAGCAAACAAGACCCACACCTATCTTGTTCATAAGCCAGTCCCACTTCCGTCTCATTAACTTATTTTCTCTTCCATTTCAGGGCTGTGTGTACTCACAGGGATTATACTTTATATTGTTAGTATTAGTAACGAAGTGGGGAATAAACCAAAAGAAGCGAACTCCTCTGCAGTGAGATTTAGATATAAATACGGTTCATCCTTTCTAATGACAATAACGTCTTTCATTCTGAGTGAACTTGGCGGTGTACTGTCTGTCTATCTGTATATATCGCGTCACAAACATGCTTATAGGAAGAAGCAAGAACGTTTGGCCATGCTGCATGGCAACCAGAGACCTCATCCGGGCCAAAACAGAAGATCTCGCTCATACTCTCGCGATTCACGAGATCGCGACAGTATGCCTGGAGAAAGTTATTTCACATATACGCCAGTCTCCGATACGCCGAATGAACTATCGAATTACACCTTATCTCGGGACACCTCCAGACAAACAATGTCCACTACTGCCGAGACTCATTTAGGGAGAGATCACCTGTTTATATCAAGGTCTGCTGAGAACCTTCGGCGAACAACGCCTGTGTAACAAATGCGTAGTCCCTGATCGCTGGTGCAGTATGGTATTTCAGGAGGGATTGCAAACTAGTGGTAAATTCAATATAAAGTTTGCAGTACTAATTAGGAGTATCGGTTTAACCTTTTTTTCGTTGCGGGAAAGGTTGAAAGGTTGTGCCTGAACTTTTATAAGAACCTCTCAATCAGAAAACCCTCCGTGTTCTTTGCTTTTTCGAGGAGGTGGCTCCTTCTTTCATTTGCTTTATTTATGTGTTGTAGGTCGTTGTATTAGTAAAACAGTACATCTCCAGATAAGCCATACTGAACCAGTGAAGCGTTGGCTTCCATACGGCCTGGGGGTGGCTGTGGAGAAAGACAAGTCCATGAGGCCTGTGCCACTGCGAATGCGAATCAGCAATGCCCACCGTTGTAAGAGAGAGGAACACTATTGCACAAAAGGCATTGCGGGAGTAGGCTACGTGTACGACTTCCATATGATTTCATGCAGAATTTTCGTCTCGATCACGAGCATGGGGAGGCCACTATCCGGCATTCGGACTGTTCGTTTACCCATTGAGCCTTGTCCGATATTGGAACTGATCTACTGCCTAAATTCCCAACAGCTTGTCTGACACGTGAACAGTGTCTGTCATCTGTATCTGGCTATTTCGTACCATCATCATGGATGGCCAGTCTTTGGCGGTTTTGTCAAGGAACATTTGGTCATACACGTAAGTGTAAGGTTGTTCCCTTTGGATGGCTCAGTGAGAAGAGGAAAAAATAAACAACCGATCTGGAGAAGAAACAGAGTTGTGGGCGGAATAGGTCGTTGCAGTCTGGGAGATATCGTGAACTTGCCACATGTTTTTTATAGTGCCATTTAGGTAATCAATGTACATACGACTTACATGTATAAAGGGTTTGTAGGTTCTTTTGATAACGACCACTGTAAACAACATCCATTACATAATGTACCAGCACATGCATATTCATGGGTTTATTGTTTGATTACTTGGGTGTTGAGGTCTGAGTCGTGTTTTGTGTCGCCAGAAAACTAATGGAACATTCTTAACAAACCCAAACCGTGAAAAAGCAGATCTCATTTATGGTCACGGAGCCGCTGCATATTCCAAAGGGGAGTCAATACAAATGTTGCGAACCGGTCGCACTAGTTACAGCATGAGAGCCATCTGTGTTTGATCTACACAGCGAGTCTGACAACCTGATAACTTATATTCTACCACTCAAAGTCACCAGGGCAGAAAAATGATTCTTGGCGCCACGTGATGGAATGTGGTGATGTTCAAGCAGTGTTCTGGCGACCTGGTTCGTTCTTTCGCGAGTATTCTTTGTTACTGGGCCTTCCCGGGCAGGTACAGACAGTTACGTGTTGTTCATGTCATTGCATATCCGACTATTAGCAATATTTGATCAATTATTTCGACTTATGATATCCTTAAACACTGAAGACATCATAAAAGAAACCTGAAAGCTCATCATGTTCCGCATCCAATTGCTTGCCAGGAATGGAAATCAGATTGACAAATTCATCGATGTTTTTGGTATGAAATCTATCACCGGCCACAACTGGAGTATCTTACCAAACCACTGATACCACAATGGGTGGCTGTCACCAACCTAAAGCAGAGTAAGCTATGAAGTTCGTATCAAAGGTCAGAGACGAAGAGGGACCACCGCCATATCACCAAGATTTATTTATTATGAGTGTGTTCGTTATGTGCCACAATACATGGTGGATGACGATGGTCTTCCCTGAACATTCCTTTTTACTGCCCTCACAAGATCACGAGGCGAAGATGACTTGCGCTGATAGACAAACATTGCAGATGGATAGATGCATTTAATGGGGGAATTGCTACTGTTTTCCCTCCCTCAAGAAGACGATCTTTGCCCTATTAGTTAGACTGAGTAAAGTTAGCCTTCCTTACGTTGAAGCACCTTCATTAAAGTGGTACTACAATGTACTTCATTGTTTAATTGACGCGGCCTTGTATATTGCTTTTTTCATGAATATGTCAAGTTACAACATCCGGGTGGAGGTTCTTTAGTGTTTTACTTTCTCGTCGTTGTGATATGGCCATGCAGTCGAAACTATTTCAGCAATATAGCATACATATCATGTATATTTTGTACTCATTCTATGGCATAGGTTTTGTGCGCCGCTACATGACAGAACTGCAACGCGCGGGTTTCTTGGTATTAGCGCTGGATAGCTGGGCACGATTTGTAAACGAATTGCTCAAATAATGTCTCTGTATCATCGGATATATTTGTATTGTAACGGCCATAGTTTACATCGTTCAGTTACAAGCAGGTGGAGATGTCATAGGAATAGCTGATACCAGTACACGCTGAATAAATCGCATTTTTGTAACTGCTGAACACTGGACATTTATTTCTCATCACACGACTCATTAGTTTCATTTGCTAGTTCCACATCATTCCGTTGGTGGCGCAGGCTGGGGACAAACAACCTGCTCTTCACGCCATGGTTCAGTGGGTTCTATATTGTGATCCTGTACAGGGTTTCGTGTAAACTTAGTTAACGAGTGATTACTTAACTTGTAGTTTGTTATATCTATAGAGCTACATTACGTTCTATTAATGAAAAAGACTTTATATGCCTTATATACCTCAAGTAAGGTTGGTAAATTAGGTATTGTTATTCAAGCACCTGAGCGTGCAATTCAACAATAAGTATACAAACGACATCATTGGAAGGTTTCGATGAAATGTTTGCAGTTTCAAGCGTAACGGGTTTAATTATGACCAAGATTATGTTGTTCTTCATCATTCTCACTGCAACCATATTCCATAAAAGCTGTTACACGAGGGACAGTGTCAAGAGGAGAGGCTGAGGTCATGGCTACCATCCCCCGGGGCCGACATAACTTACGCCAAAGGCGTTCTGATAGTGTGTAACTCAAGAAAGACCTACATTTAAAGTAGCAGGTCGAAGAATCTAGCAGGAACGTTTGGTTTGGTAGATTTGTAATTCGACCTTGATACATGTACATGAACTTACTGAAATGAGCCATTTAAACATCTAACACTCGCAAATTTTCGACGAAACCTTCTCGATTATGATCATGTAGTCCACTTCTCTCTGGCGATGGTTGGTATTTGTATTATAGACAAGGTCTAGCCTTTACCAAGCTAATTAGTTATTAGTTTTTATAAAGGGACGTCTTGGTCGAATTCATTTTGTAAGTTGTTCAGATCCTTAATAAAAGATATGGAAATATCAAAAATACAAACGTGTTTTGTATCTTTCATGCAGACTGCAACATTTTAATGCCTTTTGCAATACATGACTTTCTTTGGCATAGCTGTTTTTATATCACTCGCTACGAAACGTTTGATAATCTTCGGGGTGACTGATGGCGAAGTTCAAATCATAATAATCATCATTTCTAGCACCAGATCTCCACAGTTGGACTGGACTAACAGTATGTGACCAAATATTCCTAGTGGTGTTCGATACTAGGGCAGTTCGTTTGGTCGATCTTCATAAGGTATCGTACCCTGAGCCCCAGGCGCTCTATCAAGGCCTCGGCATGCTCAACAAGCTCTGCCCCAGGTCCAGCACGGTCACGGGAAAGGATCCAGATAATCTCTGGAAAGGAAACGAGAGGAAACTGATGTCACTGAATTTAGAGCGCTTCATTGAAGAGAAGTCTTCAAAACAAACTCGTGATGGCACAAAATTAATTATTCTACAACTGGATGGATCTAAATATATCCTCAAACTAATTATGGCGTATCAGTAAAATCACGTTTAAGATAGGGTTGGTCATCTCAGCCAGAGAGGGTCGAGAATGTGGAAAGCTATACATATTACAACAGCTTGGTCCAAATGTGCGCCAACTCTTGTTCAGTCTTTGTTTATCGTGCAGCTTCGAATTGTCCAAGCTCCTGCCGCGGGAAGCAAAGAGCTCGCCGGGAGTGGCGCTTCATTGAACATGTTAAAATAAGAAATACAAATCGCGTTAAGGCAAAGTCAGGCAATGTACTGCACTTACCAGCCTTCGTTGGAATGATACTGGTTGTGATATTAGAGCATGAGTAGATGATGGTGTAGTGATCGTAGTCGGTCTCTAGTACCCAGTATGGGCCTGGAACTGGACCTGAAACGAATAAGCTTAAATACAGTTCTAATTTCAATTGACACTATACGAACGGTTTCCAGTGAGTCAAACACCGTTCGATGTAACCATACGGATCAAATATAAGTCTTTTACAACTTTTATGAATGCACTGCATGGTTTTGATGCTAAAGAATCGTGACTCGCCAAATGAGAAGGAATCTCTGGCTTGAACATTAGTGTAAGATCACCTGTTTGCAGTGAACACGATGACATGTGTTCAAAGATCGGCATCGTAAGTGCTCTAGTACTTTGGTGCTTTCATGGCTGAACTTACTCTGGTCAAACTGGACGACTAGTTTGGATGGACTGCTGGAATCGGGCGCGTAGGCTTCGCCATGGGCAGCGTTAGTTGACCCAGTTAAGCTAAAATACAAAATTTCGACAATATTAAGCTATCATGAAGAAATGAAAATTAAGATAATACACTGTGTCAAGTACAGAAGTTGGTCTAACCATCCAAAACCGATATTTGTCATCATAGTCTTCCTTCTTATAAATCTTGAAGTAAGTTGTACACTGTCATAGAATCACAACTTCTGTGGTACCTGTCAGTTCATACAGTATTAGGTAACAGTTGGCGTACGTGTAGATATGACCTCACTGTCGGACAAACCTCTGATGAAACTGGTCCAGGTTCCGTTTATCATTAGGATTGCCTCACACTTGACTCATACTCACGAGTTGGTTAAGGTATTGACAACATTGATTCGCCCATTAGGCTTCAGGGTATAGTTGGCATATGTACATCTTCCGAACGCCTCGAATATGGCAAAGTATCGTTCGTACTCATACCAAATACCAGTGTACTGAAAATATATGTACAACCATTGAAAAAATGGTGAATTAGCTTGTAACAGAAATACCCCGTTGTTGTATCAGGAGTAGGAGATCAGTTTCTCTTCGAGGGGATGAAATGTCAAGCTGTGAGTGAGGCGACAGTTTATAGAGAGACAAAATAACGCAGCTCCCGCGTGGACCTGTATGAACTGCCACTTCAGTGAAGTTAGGTTCGAAGGACTGCTTTCGATGTGAGCTCACTGGTCATTAGGCAAAGGATTGTCAAGTTTTTACTCTACCTTATCTGGTTGGAAGTCTTGTTGGACAGGCACTTCAGGACATGTGCCAAAGCCAGGGACTTGGGCCGAAGCACCAACGAACAGCACTAACAGGGAGAGAAACACGAGAGCCATTTCGATACGGTAATAGGCTGTTGAAGAACGTGCTATAATTACTGAACCGTCGGGTTATAAGAGTGTTTACGATATCAGACCTCTTATCTATGCGACACGACGAATTTATTCCAATTCGTGAGAGAACGGCATGCCGGATAAGGCTGAACTCAATGATGTAACATGTCCGACCGATTCACTATCCTGAATTATGAGACGAACTTATATATACTAGTTCGCCTCGCCACCACATATACAAGAGGTGCCAGATGATAATGCATGCTATGAATATAATGCATTTGTACACCTTATACATTGCGAATATGACAACATTTACAAAACTAACATAATCAGTCAAGACGTGATGCGACTGCTTGGGGCCGATGATACACCGTTGTGAATGACGATCTGTCAAACTTGCGAATCTTCCGTTTGATTGTCCTATACGTCATGACGTCTGCGTGGTGTTGTGCGACGACATATTTCCCCTGCGACGACACCGTGTGTTGTGATGTCGTGGCCAAGATGACGTGTGGTTGTCAGGGGTTCTTTTGCGCGTATTTGGATATTGTGGCGCCAGAAGGCTTGTGCGGGGATAGGCTCCTGGTAATAGGAAACCTACACTTGCTAGCGTATCTACTAAAACTAACATAATCATCGGGTTTGACATGGCATATCAACGAGATTAGAATACACCAAAAAGGAAATAGTCTAACGTTGAGTACAACAACTAACTAAGTACCGTATGATAACTATATGTAATAAAAAAAATAAGAGAGGACCGTTATTATATTATAATGAGTCGCATTTTATTATTTAATAACACTTTCATTACACTACATGTAGGTTATCGGCTACAACACGGTTGCCTTAAAACACAACTATATCACCGGATGACTATCTTTTGAAGGGCTGTTGACCTTCCATACATTCCTTCTTAAAGTACAATATTATACTATACAATGATAAGTCATTGGACGTGATGGTTGAAATACGTTTTGAAATATATATTCTCATAGGTTCTCAAGCTCGTCCCGCTTACATTTGTTTTAACGCTAAAAAAATCAATGAGGTGACTGTCCTAGTATGAGCAGAATTACAAACATACAAATTATACCAAATAACTGGCCATTTATATTGTCCCCGCCACTTGATGTGCTTGCACAGCCCGTTTGATTAGACTTTCGAAAAAAACGTGTGCTGACCCCGAGTCGTATAAGTAAACCTTCTGCTTCCACTACCAGTTGTGCTCCTGGGCCTTGGCTTTTCCGAGCTAAAATCCACACTATTTCTGGAAATAAGAGAGGCCATGAATAGGAGATAAAACGAAAAATGATAGAGCAAAATCCCAGACTGCGTACCAGTGCAAATTAATAATCGACCTCTTCCTTCATAGCGATTTAAGCTCTCTGGACCAAGTTTCACCAAAATGGCATCTCGAGAATAGACGATCAAAATCACACTCGGCTTGAGGTCACGTGAGATGTCTTTGTTGGCTCCTAACCCTTGACAACGACAAGCGGACAACACCTTCCAGTGAGACTTGCAGCACTTCTTTTTCGAAGACACATCCGCATCCATTCTCTTACCTAGTCTTGTTGTGTTGCCTGGTTTATTTTTACAGTTGTAGACAATCGAATAATTCTCGTAGTCAGTGTCTAGTACCCAGTATGGACCAGGTGGGGCGGGACCTGTAAGAGATAAACGCTCAAATGAAGCGAAAAACATCGTGCCGTACCCTGGTCGGGGCACTGGCGCTTCTGTCACTCGCGTCTTCCGCTCGGAGCTTTGGCATTGTCACTTGCTTACCCTGCTGGGGGCACTTGCACTGTCACTGGCGTCTCCCGGTCGGGAGACGCCAGGAATCCAATCAAATACAGGAAGCTTACCAGATCCTAAAGCTATTACCCGTGAGGCGGTACCACCCGAGCCGGGTAAAGAATTGTCACTTACTTCGGTCGAACTTTACAAGAAGCTTCGATGGTTCATCTTGATCTGGGGCATACGCCTCTCCATGGGCTGCGCTGTATTTGCCGGTCAACCTGGGACGGGAATAACACAATAGTATGTACCATTTGGCGGTGAATCCATGTCTGCAAAGCAGGGTCTTGTAACGTGGAAAATGCTATGCGGTGCCCATCTCTTAGTTGCCTTCGTTTTCGACAATGGGTAGCGTAAACAGCGAACAGAATCCCTGGACATCTTCGATAGTGTTGCTAAGTTCAAGAGTGTCATCAATGCCAGAACATAAGGTCCATGACCATGGCTCTCAAGAATAGCCACACGGAACCTCACCGACACAAAGGATGCCCCCCCCCCCCTACTTTCAATGGCCGATTTGCATACTAAACTCGTCACGATTATAAAACTTCAAAATTGTTCTTACTTGTTTAGAGCTTTATTGACCACGTCAATCCTACGTTTTGGTTTCAATGTGTAATTGGCAAAGCTACAGATAGACGGATTGCTCTGGAAGGAAGCTGGGTATTTCTCGTACTCATACCAGATGCCCGTGTACTGAAAAAAGGTGAGAGATTTACATTGGCGACAGCTTGTTCAGACGTACGTTTCATAAAGGACTTGAACAAAATATTTGGACTCAGAATCTTTTTTTCATCTGGTCGTCAACAGGCAGTCTATAAATAGGAAAGAACGAAAGCTCATTCGGCCAATACTGATACTGGTTCGTCAAATAAATCCTGTGACCGGTGAAACGTATGTGGTCGCATCCAGCTTGGGCACTGTTACACTGGTGAGAAAATACATTGTGTTTGAAAAATGAACTTACCTCTGTCGGCTGAAAGTTCTCCATGACAGGAAGGTCGGGGCACGGTCCTTTCCTCTCAATCTGAGCTTGGGTGAGAATTACAAGCGCAAGGATGGAGAACAACAATCGAACCATGGTTGCACAACACAAGTGACACATTCGAACTGCCTTGTTCCAGATCCACCCGAGTTTTTATCAGGGCTACTGCTAAGGTAATTATATTACTTTATTTGGTTTACAGTCCTGGCGATAATATATTTATACCGGACAGTATAGGAAGTAGGAAGAGTATGTTGATCTACAGTTATCACTCTTTATTTATCACCGACCTTCATACTTATATAGACTGAAACTTATTATGAAGAAATGCCGTGTAGATATTGTATTATCCTCTTGATATCAAGTAATGATATAAAGGGACAAATGAAGGTCACCCACCCATTAGTTCTTACGAAACAAAATAAATCATGCTGAATTTAACACACCATAACCTAATTCTGTTTCATCCTGATTAACGGGCCGTCGCCATTAGCCACGGGTTCTCCAGTGCAATTTCGGTGGTGTGCATACCGATGTGACAGCGATGTTGGAAATGTCCTGGCCAATGAATATCACAAACGTATTTTACGAATATAATCAGCGAACATGGGTACGACTCCTAAAGCTGGGGAACTTCCATCTCAGCCACAGCGGCGACGAGGAGGTTGATGCCGTCTTCTGTGCTATCTAGCCAACGCATGCATGGGTGTAACTTCGTCCCATCATCAGAGTTACTGTGAGGTCACAAGCTTGAATGTTTTTGAGTTCGTATGTTTGCATAAAGATAAGTTCTTCTGTCCAATAAGAAGGAAGAAAGTCGTGAACACGGAGTGATTGAACCTTAGAGTAACCAGCCTGGTTACTCTAAGGTTTAACTCTGTATTGCTGAGCATAAAATAAATTCACTATTACATATAAGGTTCATAGGTACATAGAAGCCATTTTATTATACAATTTGGTTGGAAATATTGATAATGAAAAAAATCAACTGTTTGTAGTCCGAATCGTTTAGTTTGTCATTCCTTTCCGTCAAATCCTAGTTGGAGCAGTTGGTTTGGCGAGTCTTCAAAAGCGGGATTGTGCTGACGCCAAGGTTCTTTAGTTTTCCTTCCGCCTTCTGCACTAGTGATGCGCTTGGTCCAGCCCTGCTGCGGGCCAAGATCCAGACGATCTCTGTGAATGAAATAACATGGTTACTAAAACATGTAAGAGACTGGAAGGTTGGGTAAGCTTAAACTTTTGTCGAAAAGGATAGGCTTTTTGGACGTTTTATCTGAAATAAAACTTATAGACAAGAAGGCATGTAGTGTGAAAGTCCAGACAATATCTGAAGAGTATAACTGACGGAGAGGACAGTTTCGCCAAGTGTTTAAAGACGAGGGATGGACAGTGTCACGATTAGCGGCGATGTTTTACTCTTGATACCCGGCTGGACATACGCTCTCTTCCTCATGGTTCCTCTTACCCGCTTTAGCCTTGATCCAAGAAGTATCAACCAAATCTACGCAGGAGTAGACAATGGAGTAGTTCCTGTAGTCAGTGTCAAGGACCCAGTATGGGCCTGGTTTAGCTGGACCTTAAAGAAGAATGGACCAAGGTAACTCGCTTGTAAGTGTATAGTGTCTTATGGCCAGCCATATTATTTGTGTCATCTTGTTAGGTAGAGGACGTCTATCACGGCGTACTCCCACTATGAATTCAGGAATGCATAAATACATCAGTTGATCAACGACTGCTGGTAGAAAGTATAGAAAATACGATCATTTTTCCTCTTTCGCAAGTAGGATTGCATTAAGGTCACTTACTTTGATCGAAGCTGACGAGAAGCTTAGCGGGTTCTGAAGCATCTGGAGCGTACGCCTCTCCATGAACTCGGTTCGCGTTGCCAGTAAATCTGCGAGAGGTTTAACATGAAATCAGGGTAAATTGAGCAGGGATATGAAATATAGGAAACGTCATCACTAGTGCGCCGTAACTTGAAGTCTACGTTTTGGCAAGCACCGTCGTGTCAGGCTGGGGGGGGGGGAGTGGTCACAGCCTTGCCCTACATCATCACTTTCAATAGTGCAAGACGTTGATCTTTCGAGGGGCCGCTTTCCAGAAGCTCAATACTTTGTAGCTTACCTGTTGACTCCAGTGTTGACAACATCTATCCTGCCATTAGGCTTGAGGGTGTAGTTGGCGTAGGTACACGTGCCAAACAACTCGAAGATGGCGAAGTATCGTTCGTACTCATACCATATACCAGTGTACTGAAAGGAGGCAACATTGTATGTGCGTCTGGGTGCATGGTGCAGACACCTGAAAGGACAGCAAAACCTAGCGTTTTGCATAGCTGGCTTTAAGACTAAGGATATCAAGGTAACAACATTTGGTCGTCAGAAAAGACGTCTGTGTACCTAGGCGTACCATGTGGGTGTTCATAGATGATGCCAGGACCATGCACAGAGATGATCAAATCAAGTAAATGTATTAATGCAAATTGGTTGACCAAATTTGTTGAATCATTTACCTTTTTCGCATTGAAGTTGGTCTTTACTGGCAAGTCCGGACATGCCCCAAACGAGGGTACCTGTGCCTGGGTGCATGCCACTAGGGCTAGTACGGAGAGAAGAACAACTGACATGCTTCCTGTAACAGTTTGAAACGTTTATGAACTGTCTTGTGGTCCACAGCGTAAAAGTGGTCAGAACGGATTTACCACCTGTCCCGATTTGATAAATAAGTCGATGCTGAAGTTTTTTTCTGGTTTAAGGACTCCGCACGGAGTCAAATGATTACGTCCAATGAAGGACTTCCGAGATTGGACAACGACTGGCACTGACGGGTGATATTGCCAGTGAAGTAAGATACAATAGAATCGGTCTTCCGAATGGCAAGAAGCATCCCCACAACTGTCCTGAAGTGGACATTACAGGGCAAAGGAACATGGGCCGCGCGCCAAAGGAACACAATCCGAAGGACCACGTTAGTTGAGGTGAGTGAGATGGGACGAGGCATCTAGGTCCATCCAAGTCGACGGAAGACCGAAACTACAAGACTAGGAGCGACCGCTTTGTGGCCGTGTGTCTCACGAGGGATGGAGAGACAGCAGTTAGTAGGCAAAGCTGTAAAATCTCCCTGATTACGTGCGAACATCATTAAATTTCATGTTACGGTTGTCAGTGGCGGGGTGGGGTTGGGGTGGGGTTGGGGTTGAGGTGGGGGCTCGATTATCACTTGACAGACAACACTCATTCGCATTCCCATTATGGTCATTTGGAAAGAGTTCGTGCGGCCCAGTTGACCACACGTACATTTAATGATCTTGGCCTCGATTGAACAACTTATATAAGTTCGATAAAGTCAGGTCAACCACTTACACTTTAGTATCAGTGTTGTTCAACCGGACCTTGCTTGATTGACATGACAATGAACATTTTGTGGATATATCGATCGATTATACTGGCAAATATGATTGGTCACCAAAAAGGACATCACACACAACACTCCACCATCACCAATAACTACAACGATATTTACTGTCCTTTTTTGATGGTCCCTCCTTCATACGACAGCAAATTGTTCGACAGGAAATTGTAATTTATGAAAAAAGGCGTACCGGTACATTCTTACATTGTGTCTAATGTGCCACTATCAGATCATGAATATAGTTTGACCTTAAATCAGACTGTATAGTTCCCTCTTCCTTGATGTATTCACGTACAAATGGTACCAGAGTACCACTTTCATGCAGGAGTATATCATTTTCCCTCTACCGACCAACACCAAATCCAAAACACCAAAATGTTTGTCTGGAGGTCTCTGTATAGATTTAATTTTCAATATCACTGGGCACTTCCCTGTATCTCCGTGTAGATTTGTTTCTCTGTGTCCCTGCCACAACACCAGGACAACAGATCCAATGGCTCTCCTTCTCCGCTTCCTCGCTCTCCACGACCTCGATCACATCACGGGGCGCAACAAGCTTCTCTCCAAACTCGGCTAAGCATTTTGAAAGGGCCACCAGCGTTTCCAGGAGCCTGTTCTTCCTCAACGTTCTGCAGGGCAGTCATCTCTGTGTGCTCTTCTGCATGGTGGTCAGGATGATCGGACGCAGAGCTTGAGATTCCAGACTCGTCATCTTGCTGCATCTCGATCTCCCTGTTCTGTTCCCTCTTGGTATCGGACGAGTCATTGTCTTGGGTCGCGTACAAACCATAGTCCCCCTCCAGGGTAGACATATCAGGTGGATCCGGCAACTCGGCTCCCATAACTGGAGGTCGACTCGATGAGTCTTGTTTTGCCTCGCGTTTCACCTTCGAAGATCCTTTCTTCTGAAAGGTCAGTCTCCTGAAGAATTTCTTGACAGCTAGCTTCTCGCTTGGGGCTAGGTGACGCGCCTTTGGCGGCTTTGTGTTTCCAGTTTCGTCGTCGCTGCCCCCAACACCTTTCTTGACTGCCGCAGATGTCGATGAATCTTGTTTGGAAATATCAAATATTCCATCGCGTTTCGTGTCGTCTCCGCTCTCTCTGACCTGTTCTCCTGCCTCTTTACTTGATGACCTGACAAGCCTCTGTGGCGTCGTAGCTAATAACCTTTCCTTTGGCATGACTAAAGCAGGGAAATATCTTCGACCTCTCAATACCTCAGGATCAGCTTATATCATCTTCGATAGCAGTCCAGCATGTAAAGTTCAAAGCTCGGTGAAATGTTCGGGTCCTTTTTTGGATAATCGACGCGTTTTGACTTTTGACTACTCTCAAAAACATGCAGTGTGCTCTCTTGTTCGAAAGGTTCATGCACGTACGCCACATTGACCAGCAGGACAGACAAGGGTCAGTAATCAATTGTAATGAGTATAATTACTACTAATGTGCCCGTACCATCACAATAGATTTGTATGTACATGTATCACCTGTACTATGAAGACGAAGTTCTATTCTCACAAAGTACCCAAAGCACTGGACATAAAATAATTAGCCAGCAAAATTATGACCTAACTAAGAACTGATATTCTCGCTGTTAAATTGCATAAACATGCAATTCGTACTAATGGATTTTTCCAGGCTTCATCACCTAGTACCCTCATGCAAACTCAGATCATTAAATAAATTTAAACCTTTATGATGTTTATATAAACCTGTTTTGAAAATGGTAGACTGTCCTTGGCCATGCATTGTGCTTTGTGCATCGTATATCTTTGTTGCAATCAAGTTCAGTCAACAGATTCCCCAGAGCCCGAAACTGTCCCTCAGCAAAAGAAACAGAGGCAGCCTGTTTTGGGCTTATTGTCCTCTTCGGGGGCCTCCTCCATCTTAATCCACGGCACTCCAGACAACTCCTTCTCCGTCTTGGCCATTTTCTTCATCTCTACACTCGTCAGCAAGCCACCATCTTCTGTTGCATGATCTGCGCCGGCATTTTGTGCCTTCTCATCAGACTCCACACCTACTTTAGCCAGATCTTCTTCCTTTGCCTCAGAAGGAACTGCTTCTTCACCGTTTTCGACAATTTCTGGGTTTAAAGTAGACTTTTCACCCTTATCATCAGGGCCCGATTCCGGCATATTCGGACAATCGATGCTGACGTCATAGCTGCTATCTGACCGCATCATATTCCCGTCGCTATCATGTGACCTCAAAGTTGACATGGACGACACTTCCGACGAACCTGCTTTCGGTAAACCGGACGGTTGGGTCTTAAACTTGCCTTTCCTCGGGCCTTTTCGGACGCTGAGTTTCTTGAGTAATTTCTTCACGCCAGACTTCTGCTTCTTCACTTCGTCATAAGTATCTCTGCTGGCCACTGATCCGCGATTGCCCTCCGTATCCTCATAGGTATCTCTGCTGGCCACTGATCCCATCAATGATGATGTGGTCGAAGGCAGGTTAGCATCCCCCGAGGCAGCACCGCGTTCAGTCACTTGCTGCAGGTTATTTCCATCCTCCATCTTGAATGCTAATACTGTGTCCTGACTGCAGGTTTGCTTCAACGGAGTTAACTAATGAAATCCTCTATTCACGGGCAAATTCAAAATGGCGTCAAGTTTCACGCAATTCCGATCAGGTCTAGTATCATAATGTGTCTCAATCAACACCAGGAACAATCACTGAGTCCTAAGCAGCTGAGCGGCAATACCAATCGGCTTTCGTTCCGAGTCCTTTCGTGACTACTTTTGATAAATATAACCCTATACTACTTGTATCGAAAACACGAGAAGGGACGACAAGCAATTTTTATGATAGATAATTTGAAGGTTTGATAACAACTTGGTTAAGTATCCCTCATAAGACATAACTGATGTTACAATATTAATTGTCATGGTTAACACAGACATACCATTACAATCCAATTATTCAATATAAACGCATTTGAACTAGGGTTTGGTGCAATAAAGAACAATAATGATGCCGTCATGCTTTGTATACCGATGTAGTTTCTGTGAGCGTTTTCCCTATGATTGATCAGGCATAGAGTGATGGGTTCGTTTCGCCTATTCCGTGAACAACCAACCAATACAGGAAAACAGAACTCTGGGCAACACTGACAGAAGCAACGATTGAAAGTATGGGGTGCTTCATGTATTAGTCAGGGCTTGGTGGCAGTAGGTAGGACGGCTTGAAACCGTCCGAGCTATGGCTCCGGCATGTTTGACCCTCGCTCTCCTGTTTTGGAGTAACATGTGTATCTCTCGTCTCAGATTGCAAAATGGGGAAATAAGAACTGTTATATCGACAAGGAGCCGTCCGAACGTCGTGTCCTTCGTCTCCTCGTGTTCTCCAGTAAATCGTAATGTCTTAATGTTGTTCTCCTGCTATCCATTTCGGACTAAAATGCCGTACCCAACTAATCACGTTGGTATTTAATGTGCTTGTCAAAAGAATGTCTTGTCCGTGCTTCACCGGCCAGCAAGGCCTATGTTGAATACCACAACTTAATAGTGGAGCCATTAGCCCTTCTTTGACACTTCTATAGAGTTATCAAGTCCGCTTCAACCTGTGTTGGCCTTGAGCAGTGTTAGATCATAATGCTTCGGCCCATCCGACAACAGGCCCAAGATTAGTGCAGGACGGATTGGCAATGACCCTTTACCATAACACGGATGTTTTTCCATGTACACGTACATACTGTATACATCTATATACATTACCAACGCTAAAGTAATTTATACCAGGAAGGAGCCGTTCTGACGTACATGTACATTCATTTGTTGTCTCCTATTTCTATGCTGTAATCTTCTTAATTAGGGAAAACTGACATAAACACGTCAATTTGTTGTCTAAAGCTTCGCAGTCAATGGAAACAATAATAAAGCCATGTACCTGTGTTACACGCTCCAGTTTAATAAGAAATCAGAGCAAATTAAAGAGACTATATGCCGTCTTTATTTTCGAATGATAATGTTAACAACTGATGATATCAAACAGAGAAACAAGGAGGTTTGAACTCATCATGACCCACAATATTACACAATAGGGTATTTCTTTGAAAATCACGTGTTTTTCAGATTTAGCAGATCAAGTTACTGTTCTATTAAAATGCATATTATAAAATAATCACTGGGAAGAGGATGGTCACCCTGTATTAGGCCTTCCAGTAGAAGTACCTAAGGTACACGTATATTGCACAATTCTAACAAAGTACTCTTCAGTTACAAGAAGTGAGCACCGGGATGAACACATATTGATATCATGAGTTTAACTAAGAGGACAATGCATGGGAGGGGTGGCCTACGCGAGAACATCCTAAACTACGTAAAGAATCATTGTGATTATTAATACATGTATGATTGAAATTTACCACAATTGTGTAAGACTGCAAATGATGACCGTTTAACACAATATATTCAATTTAGCTGTTTAAACCATCTTTCACATATGCACATGTTCGTATATTACTCTTCTATATTATGAAGTTATCTTTAGGCTTGATTGTAAAGTGGTCACACATTAACTTATTCAGAAACATCAAGATCGCGACAAGGGTGATTCGAACGTCACAAAGAATTAATGGATCGTTGAGACGCCTGACCATCGATATACAATATATAGCAGTGGTAATACTCAGGGGCGTAGTTATCATTGGTCGGGCGGGGGGGGGGGGGGGGGCAAAGGCTCTCGGGAGGGGGGAGCAAAATGATACATTTTGGAATATTTAGACCAAAATTATGGTCAAAACACATTTTGATCACTCGTGGTGCGAGGAGGGTTTCGACATTTTGTAGAAAAAGAGGGCGCTACTGAACGAAAACGTCTCAATGACAAATACACCTTATCGATGAGCTACGAAATGTTGTTGATGAGGTGCTGACTGCACGAGTTCCTTCACCTTAAAAGCACCAGCAAAAACAGCAGCGAGTTGCCCCGTCCGTTTTCTCGCCGCTTCCTTCCTCCTTCTCAGACCAAGGAACCCCGGATACCTTCTTCTCCTTGGCCACTTTCTTCTTCATCTCAGAGCTGGTCAACATCGTGTCCTGGCTCTGGTGAAAGTCGTTCTTGCCGTCTCCTATCAGTGCAACCGTGTCCTGTCCTGTCTCACCATTCTGAACGTTCCCTTCAACGTCCACTTCAAGACTATGATGCACCTCAGCGCTCCGTTCCAGTTGGGCAGAGATGCTTGTCGCGTCCTGATCAGAAAAAGCACCCATTTCCCCGTTTTCGCTACTAGAGTCGACAGCGAAGTGATGATCATCGGTTGAAAGATTCTCAGATACAAGTGGCGTGGATGCATTCACATCGATCTCGACACCACCAGACCCAGAAACCTCCTCTTCCAAGTTAGCACTGCCATCTATTCCGCTCACATCGCTCTCTTGAGCAACAGTGTCCAGATTAGAAACATCCACTTCGCTGCTTCGTGTTGCATAATCCTGTTCAGCACGCCCAGTCATATCAATTTCAAGGTCAACGTGACCGTCATCAAGATCAGGCGTGTCCACATGGATGCGTTGAACAGCAAAATCGGCTACAACTGATCCACTCAGATCAATCTGACCATCACGAGAGTTCTCCAGAACTGGTGAGGTCATATCTACATCTGCTGAATTGGGATTATCCTCCATCGAGTTGGTCACGTTAATCTCAAGATCGCAGTTCTCTTCTGCAGGAGGAGCATCAACGTCATACGAGGCAGTAACATTTCTGCCAGAAGATGCAGATCTGTTCGAACCAGAGGATTTACTCGAACCCTTGGAAGATTTCGAAGACTTTGACGAAGACGATTTGTCGGATTTATGCGAATCAATGGAAATGTTACTCCCCGTTCTCTGAATGGTCACTTCTGGCTGCTCCAGGCTAGAGGTAACACCGACTTCAACGGAACGATTTCCTTGTAGCTCAAAGTTTACCATTGCAGCATTTGACTCAAGCTCTAGCGGTCTGCTCCTACCGCTCAGCTGATCAAACATGGCTCGTTTTGTTTGAGGCGAATTGTTCGTTGCCCGAGTTGGTTCTTGAACTTCGACAGCAGGCGCCTCAACGCGAGTATCTATCTGCGAACCTGAAGTCACACCATTTCCGTTGGAAGCAACATGAACAGCCGCCGCTACGGTAGTCCTCTGGTGTTCCTCATGCTCCTCATCAGACGAAGAATCACTCCCAGAGCTGGACGACCCACTCCCTTTCTTCTTCTTCTTTTTGCGCTTGAAGATCTTCTTGATGTTATCCTTTGCCTCTGACGCCATACGCCTAGCTTTTGAACGCTTCTTCTTCTTCTTCTTCCCACCATCTCCGTGTTCATCACCAGACTCCGAGCTGCTCGAGGACGAACTCACGGACTGGGACGAGTCGGATTTCTTCTTCCCTAAATGAAGGCCGAACTTATGCTTCTTCTTGCCCTTGGATGACGTGCTTGATACACTCTTGTCATCATCAGAATGACGGTGTTGTTTGTCATGCTTATCGTGCTTGTGACGACTGCCCAGCGACAGATGATGATGTCCGCTCATCTTCAGCTTCTCGAAACGACCACGGACTCCGCCCCGTTGAGACTGTGAGTCAGGAGTAGGAGGACTGACTCCACTCTCTGCTATGACCTCCAGGGACTTGGCACCTCTCACTGCAGGAGTCTTACTCGACTTCTCGGTGGATTCGTCTTCACTGCTAACATACTCACCCCTCTCAGAAAGTTCAATGACTTGTAATAAAGTTTTTTTCTTAGGCATGGTTTCGTAATACTTTTTGTGCACTTTGTTAAAGATTGCCAATAACCACAGAGAAAATTAGGCCCTTGTTAGGCTTGTACGTAACTGCCTCAAAGATAGCTTATTAGAAACCACAGTGACTATACTCTGTGACGAACCCATGCGCTAACTGCTGTACAATCCCACAATGTCCGAATATGATTATAGGGTCATATTCAAGCAGAATGTCCCCGACTCCATCTCGGGAGACTGGCCTGAACGAGAATAATTTGAAGCTGACCGTGCACTGCCCCTAGATTTGTCAAAGATTCCATAGATTGTTCTTTCGAACGACAAGCACTACAACATGTACACGGGCACACAAGGTAGTTAGTAGAATAGTGTCCGCACATACAAGCAGTTCCACAATATATAAAGCTTCGATGACGCAAACGAATTTAGAACACTGAGTGTCCACAGTCATGTAAAATGTAAAATTCCGCTGGTTCACGTATTTGCTTTGATTAGGGTAGAGCTATTTACTGTGCACTGTCACTCCCTTAACATTCCTCGAAGCATTGGCCTAGGTTTGCAGGTTGCACAGGCTAACTGCTAAATGCCTCAAAGACGGCGATGGTAAAGGCTTTCTTCCACGTAGAAATGTTGAAAGTAATGATAACGAAATAGGAAATATTTCGCCACAACACAAGTGCACCAACAGCACCAAATGCACACTTGATTCACGATATGTCTGAATTGTAAATTGCTACAAAACATGTTCTATATAACTCCACATCATTATTGCAATTATATCTTATTTATGTGTAGTGACAATGGTGGTCATTACTAGTTTCGGGTTGAACCAATAGAATGATACTGTAAGAACAAGTAGAGGAACAATCAAAAACAATACACTGGACTGATAATGATAATGACAGGTATTTGCATGAGCAGAGTTTTTCTATATTGTATGAATATCATTGTATACATCCACCTCATGAGGTGATGCGTCTACTCGAACAATGAATGTTATCAAAAACCAAAATAAATCATTTTTATTTTTTGAATGATACCGTACATGACTGAAACAATATATGTGTGTTTATTCGTCGAGAAATAGTTCTGACACATGTGGTGCATTTACAGATTTGTGCTAGGTGCTAGGTGCTTAACAATGAACAACTAGTGTGATGGAGCATTGGTTTGTTGTTTGTGACTAAGAAAACAACGTTTCGCATTGACCATGTTTTACAGTTCTTTCGCAGATCCTTTTTTCATATATGATACGTCATCAACACTTCCTGCCTTGTTCACATATACGGCGAGGGCCATGAACACAATGGTTATCAGAACCGGTTTCATACTCCACACGAGGTCATTTCCTCGTTTATGTGCGACGGTGGGATCATTTATTGTAAACAATAGTGGATTCAGCTGCTCCTAAAGAGAATCTTTTCGTTTAGGTTTCAGCTTTCGTTTTATAAAAGTAACATCCTTCTTTGATGGGGCTTTACGCTGCTGCTCCAGGATGACAATATTTCCACTGAACGGCGAAGATCTTGTCCGATTATTTCGGACATTTTCCCTTTTGACTGGCCGAGATATCCGATGCTGTTCAAGAGCAATAGTTGTTTTGGCCGGGGAAGATTTTGGCTTCTGCTTGATAGCAAAAAATCTTTTGACAAACATTGGCTTCGTCCACGTTTCTATAGCAATAGTTGCTTTGACCGGCATCGAACCTGGAGACAAGGTTCTTTTCACCCATTTGACCGGCGACGATTTTGGTCTTGGCTTCTTTGCAACCTTCGCGTTTACCGGCGGAGAATCAGTTTTCTGCTTTGGGGGTTTCTTCGCCTTCACTGGCAACTTGTTCGCTGAGCTAATCACAGCAGCCCTTGTTTGATAAACATCTTGCCCTGGATATGGGGCCAATGTCCTATGCACCTGATTCGTTCCTTCCTTTCGCGGTGACGACTGTTCTAGTTTTGAGTTACTACACTGTGTCGTCCATAAGGCCGTTAAATTAACACGATCGTCCAACTGGATGACCGCAGCACCGCTCGGAGAAGTGCAAGGATCGTAGTCTGACATACAGGCATAAAATCCATCCATTGTGACAGCCTTGACCTTCAAATAGTCCATTACAAATCCAAGATAAATACTCGGGATGCGAAAGAAGGGAATTCCAATGGACTGGTATACAAGTTCATGCAGGGGAGAGATTTCTATGAGCATCGCATTCGCCAGACAAAAGTCTGGATAATATCCCCAAGGGTTCTCGTCTTTTGTAGCATACCATGGAGACGTTTTATCGAGATGGTCGACCGTGAGACCGTACATGCACTGCCCACCAACGGCCGTGTGCAGGCGGTGGCGTCTGAGGTAGTGCAGGTATTGCGTCTTATTAAACAACACGTGATCAGTAGTGACCAACACGCGTTCAGCATTCCGACACTTAAAAGCGGGATAAGATAAAGCTTTCATCAGCTTGACAGTCTCGTTCGCTGAGTTATCTGTAAAATTGCCCACCATAAGGTCACCATGGACGTACTGCTCCAGCTTCACTGCACTGCTTACTGTTTTCCCATTCTTTATTCCCATGTAGAACACGTGGCGATAATCTGCATCCTTATTAAACCGGGTATGCTGCAGCCACGTCTGCCGCAGGGTCTTACGATAGCGCCCTCTTTCCTCAGATGTTATGATTACAAATAGTGTATGCGGGGCAATGTTATCACGTTCTGCCTCATCATCCCTGCCGTCTGCTTTACAAACATGGCTGGTAATGACGTCGTCTGCTGCATAAAGCAATGCTCCCATGCAGAAGTGGCACGTGTCCAGACGAACATGTATGCCGGCGTGCATCTCATCACCGTAGATGGATTGTTCCTTTCTTGTCGTTTCTTGTATCGCCTCACCTTCTTGTGTCCATGGTGCAAGCTTGAAGGTGGTGAAAATAATGAAGAAACCGAGGGTTATGCCTGCTACTTTGCTCTTTCTGGACCTAGAAAGAGAGAAAGGTCATAACTGGTGGAAACATGAACAAAATGGAAGTGGGGTCAAATCTTGGTAACCGGCAAGGCAGTGACAACATGATGGCACTCGTGTGGCTTCACCACGGCAAAGTATCCGCATACACTCCGCCGCAAAAAAGCAAGAATTGAGAAAGACTTAGAATGTGGAAGCAAAATTACATGACCTTATGTAGCACTTAGTATCAAAACCTGACATGGCATTTTAATACTAAGGCCCTTAAACCCCTCCGTGAAATGCGAGTACCCGCGTACCACATCATATTCAGATGGCGCCATTGTAAATATATCTTAAAATTAGGCCTATCCAACATTGGTAGCAGAAAATGATGTCACGCCGCACCTCTGATGGACTTGAGACTCATAAACGGGGTGTCCTATTGACAAGCTTACCTGCTGCTGAACCTGCTGACCACCATCCGCAGCTTTCTCGTCCTATAACCGAAAAACATTTAACTGTTGGTCACCACACGGCTATAATTATCATGCATTCGTCAGGTTGATATTTTCACCAAGGCCTACTACCAGTGACTCTCAATATCGTTCAAACCTGAGTTGACAAGCTTATACATTAATAATGACCAAAAATATCTCATTATGTTCTATACTATCGTTACTATTTATCCTTACTATCACTCATAGATGTTACCCACATAATCAGTCTATTGTGACGCTCCGTCGCGCTTGGCTGATTTTAATAAGCCCATTTATACACACAATGACACAGCCCTCTCACATTCATTGAATGGCCAACCTGTAGTCAACCCGTGACCGGTGCACTCATTCAGGCTTCAGATCCGCATGTCACGTGACTGATATTAGGAAAGACCGTTTTCCAAAGCAACGGAACATCCAACCGGAGTCATCCCTATGTTCCCCGGTACCTATGTTCCCCCAATATGTACCTATGTTCCCCCGTTACCAATATTCCTCGGTACCTATGTTCCCCCATATACTGTTGAGTATATATGTCGGGATTCCCCACATCTTGTGACGGTGTTGTTGACTCGCTAAGGACACTCCTCCTCACCCGAACTAGCCGGGAAATGGAAATGGTCAAGCGGCTCACACGATATTGATTTTATGCCTGATTGTAATGTTTTATAATGTACCGCTTATATGTGATCGTGTACTCACGGGTGGCCGTTTCATTAATTTATCGATTCTTGTGATTTATCAGTATTTTCCCAGTTTTAGACACCCAGCATAACCAAGGACGGAAACCATGCCGAGAATTTCCGCCTATCATCTTCTTATATTCATGCCTTTTTCTGTCGATCACATTTGATCTATTTTAAGCTGCTGGTGACACGTGAGTTCTACTGAGATCGATCTTGACCAGTCAACGGGTCGTCATAACCAGGAAGTGATTACTGGAAATGTTGCTATTTCGTCACGAAGTGTTCTAAGAAATCGATATTTTTGGCGGATCGTGATGTTTGATAAAACTCTTGATGAAGCTCGAGGAAGTGTGATTAGAAAGGATTTCCTCCAGTCGATGTTTCCTTGAGCTTTATTAGTCCTGTTCCGATCACACACACTAATGCGGCAGACATTCTTTTTGAAGTGGGTGAGAACAACAATTTCGGACAATAGAGGAAACAACCCTTCTTATGCAAAGATGTAAACAGGAAGAATCATTGCCTTTCAAGAACCACGATTGCCAAGGTGACCGTTTCCGTGAAAAGTTGAATGAAAAGCTATGAAAGTCTTAAAGCGAATAATGGAGACGTGGCGAGAACTTGCATGGTGACGTGTTCAAAAACGCAAGGGGGTGAATATCAAATTTTGTCTCATACTGGTCTCTTTTCACTTGTCGCTTTATCTCAATACTTCTAGTGGATGTAGCGCTGCTGACGGTCATTCCCTTGTCATGTGCCTAATTGGGTGGCATGTGCTTGGGACTTTTCTCCATCACATGCAATAGAATATGCGATAATTAAACACCCATTTTTGTTATTTCTTTGACAATAATTCATATGGCAAATTATCAACTGGGTCGATTTCGAATCGGAGAACAGGTCGACCCCAGACAATCACATGAGAAAAAAAGTCGGTGTTCTACA
The DNA here is from genome assembly GCF_910592395.1 of Lineus longissimus. Lineage (NCBI taxonomy): Eukaryota > Metazoa > Nemertea > Pilidiophora > Heteronemertea > Lineidae > Lineus > Lineus longissimus. Next base: position 28,451,348 of record NC_088308.1, read on the forward strand.
AATTTCATTCTAGGATTTGCCTATGATCTGATGATTGAGTCAATAATCACTACACAATTTCATATCGATCGAACACACCGTGCTCTTAAAATCAGGTCAGTATGTTACATTGAGAACTCTTAGATTGGGGGAATACCCGGGAAATAAGTGTGACTAAGTCAGGAGCGGGTTATAGCTTCGGGCACTTTCATTGGCTCGCGGAGCTCTACCAACTGGAAATTCCAATTCGATTTTATAGGACGGATGCCCACGCTTATAATACTTTTGCTTCTAGGAAGTATAAATATGAGTTATTTTTTGAGGAGACATCATTTAGTCTGAGTACAGACAGCGAGTAAGAAGTGTCCGAATTAGTGACAGATCATTAACAGGATGAAACCCACGAAGGATTGTTTTCAATTATATGAGGTGAGTAATAATATTTCAATTACATGTATTTGCATCTATAAGAAATCGCACTTCATGATTTTGAATACGGAAATACGATACATTTCTCGTCATCTTGTTGCAGGTGGTTCGCACAGAATGTCTCAAACTCGAAGTGACCATTTTGGGAGGTCGCAATATTTCCATGGGACCGTTTACGGACAAATGTAAGTAACCCACAGTTGGTGGCCGGGGGGAGGGGGCATCCACATCAGCCATGCTCCATGCACTTGACACCATCGCCAAGTTTCTGAAGCACTGTTTATCCTCTTCTCTATTTTTTGGAACAATATTCTACCTAGTACATTCTTCCATCAACAACTAAAAAAAAACTTCTTGTAGATTTATCGAAATCGTACGCAGTGGAGTGCGCTTTTGAATGTTTTCTGAAAGATCGTCGACTGTGCGTTTAGTCCCTCGTACAATCCTCCCAACTTCAACCATAAACACCGGACAGCAAAACCATCCCCTTTTGATTAATAGGCCTATTCTTTGTCTCTTCTTGAAGTTATCGACACTCCTGACCCATACGTACAAGTAACGGTTCCTGGGACAATGGGAGATACGAAGCGGACGAAAGCCTTCGATAACAACATTCAGCCATATTGGAACGAAACATTTACATATCATCTTCATCCCAATGAAACACGACCTAAATTAGGTAAGTACTAACTGTATTCTTAGTGTTTGGATATTCTTGGGAAGGAAAAAATTGCACTTACAGCACTGCAATGAATAAAACTGGTCCATTCATCCACCAATTGTGATCGACTTTGTTCGCGCCATGTCCAGAAGTTCCATCTCCGTTTACACCGGGGTTTGTACTCTTTATCTGCAGTGGACGGCAAGGGTAGACCTATAATCACAGCAGCCCTACTGCAGGCGCCATCTGAAGCAAACTTCTCAGTGGGCTCATTCCCGGCTCGGGCTCTCCCTCTTCGTTGATGTGTCATGCTCCAGCGAGAAGGGCTCGCCATCTGAAAGGTTATAGTAAAACTCATCTTAGGATATCTTAAATTTCTCTTCAGTTATTCAGTTGATGGATGCCAACCTCATATTGGGGGACACGAAGATTGGTGAGACGGAGATAGACACGTCCAGCATGGAGATTGGACAAGTTTTACGGAAAACAATAACCTTTCAACCACATCAGGTATGTTGAAGAGCGGCAAGGTATCCGGAAGGCGGATGATGTCTAACACATTCCATTTATCTCTACAAAAGCAGGGTCACTTTTCTTTATCTTGACTAACAAAGCTTCGAGAACGCGAAGTCCCTTACGAACTATGTCATCAAGGTTGAGATTGGACCTGTGGACTCGATTGTGGTGTGCCTTTCCTCACCCTAAGTTTGTGGCCAACCGACTTTAATCATTCCTTCCTAGTTGCTCCAAGGCAAGCTAATATTTGCATTACTATTATCATTATTTACGTTGAACTCCATTCTTTTTCAGTCAGAGGTAGACGTTGAAATACTCCTCAATGAAGAGTAAGTACTTTTGAGTTAGATTCTCTTTCTGAATCATTCCAAAATAACACGCTAATTGCAAAAAGTCATTTTTCATGTATGTTTGGCAATTCAAAGGCCAGGACTCAATAGCAAGAATACTTGGGCTCTATCCAGTCCACAAAGCAATAGTGAATAAATCTATACACGTACTTTGGCCATGCGATCATTTGATTATGCGGTGTATACACATTTCTTTCCAGCAACAAGCCATCTTCTGGCATCCGTTTTGACAATTGTCTCTCAGACGAGGAACATCTGTTTCGGGAACAGCGGTCACAGCGCGTCCTGAACGCAATGAAGGAACTGCTCGGGGTAGATGGCCCTAAGCATCTAGGGGATGTACGTTCTGGTCACTTTGATCTTCACTTGCTGAGTATCCTGTTTCTTCTCTTGATCTGGAAGCCAAACGGTTATGCAGTTGGTTATTTCAGTTCATTGGCAAGTCTGGAGATGGCGTAGCTTCTTTGTCATAAGCTACAAGGCTTTATCATATTGTCGCGATATCCAGTTCCGATATCTAATGACAGTTCGAGTCGAATATGGAGCTGTAAGGGAGCGTGACCTTGTTTCTGGTGCGCGTTAACACATCTTTCTGTTATTCCAGGTTCCCTGTATTGGTATCCTCGGCTCCGGCGGTGGCTTCCGAGCCATGACCGCCTTAAGTGGTGTCATGAAGGCCCTCTCAGATACAAAGATCCTGGATTGTGCAACTTACGTTACCTCACTCTCAGGCTCAACATGGTGAGTGTCCATTGCCGTTGTCAACACAAGTATCAAATGAGATTATTGCCAACACAGTTTGTCGTTTATCAATACTTGGAATGAAAGAAAGTAACATCCCGAAATCGCTATCAAAATACTTTTGTCGGGAAAACTGAATCGTGTGGGATTCGGCCAAGTCGTATAGTGTTCGCTGATCTGATATATGTAGAAAATTGATGTTCAGCAATTTCCTACCTGCAGGTATCTATCGAGCCTGTACTCGCACCCGACCTTCCCAGACCCGAGTGCAATCGAGATCGTCCAGAAAGAACTCAAGGAAGCGACTACCCGGAGTATCGCAAGTTCCATCCTCAGCACCCCTAAATACTTCAAGAAGTTATTGAAGAAAAAGAAAGCTGGTCTTCATGTTACCTTCACCGATTTGTTTGGTTATATGGTTGGCGACATTCTACTGAAGAATGTAAGTGGCGAAGCTGTGGTGAACCCTTTTCCGAGATTTAAATGCTTAAATGGTTTAAATCGCCCCAGCATTCGGGCGTTCCTTGCAATTTCAAGAATCATTGTTTTCGTACAATATGGACTTAGTTCGTGTAAATGCAACATGGCCTTGTCCGAGGCCTCTGCCTTTCGATAGTCGGCGTTTTTTCTTCAAGGCAAACGTTTTGACGTTATTTGATAGTCGACTCTTTTTGTACAACGTTTGTATCTTGCCAATTCCAGCGCACTGACACCAAGTTATCCGAACAGAGGGAGAAGATAGTGAACGCCGTAGTCCCTATGCCCATGTACACCTGCATAAACGTCAAAGATGACAAATCGGCCGAAGAGTATCATGGTAAGCCCAAACTTCGTCCCTGTCTGTGATAGTCTTTCCCATGGTGAGATGGCACGAAACAGCCATTCCTGCTAATAGCAAAACCAACACATTGTCTCGACAGAAGATAACCACAATCCTAGACAGTGAAAGCGAGGTATAGTTAGCGTTTTGCCATTAATAGTACTAATGTACGTCTTGATTCTTTTCAGAGTGGGTGGAGTTTTCACCAAACGAAGTCAGTATTCCCAAGTATGGAATATCTCTTGATACAAAGCTATTCTGCAGCAAGTTCTACCGCGGGAGGATGGTAGAGAATGATGAGGAGCCGCCACTACACTACCTCCAGGGCATATGGGGAAGTGCTTACGCCATTCACCTGAAGAGGATATTCCCTGGTGACACCGATGACAACGAGAAGGATGATACAGACTCAGAGCCAGGTAGGCTGATAATCTTATCTTTATATATTACTGGTTCTTTTCATCGATCTACTGTTTCGAGCATAGCAATAAACCCCATTATCTAATGACCCATTCCTTTGTCACGTTATGCATCCTTCAGATAAGTAACATGCGCAGTTTCGACCACCAATCGAAGTCAGGTGATTGTAATGTCATCCGACAAACGTGCTGAGTGACAGTTTCAATTGTTTTTTTACAGGTGACGAAGAGTCAAAGAAAATAAACTGGGGAAACGATCTTGCTGGGGACGAAGTTGATCGAAGCACAGATGACGATGATGATGATGATGATGACCAAGACGAGGTTGACGGCTTCAAGATGGACGTCTTCAAGTTCCTCTCTGACATGTAAGCCTAACGTCTCAGTACAATAGTACATGTGCAGCTGAAAGAAAATCAGCCAAAGTAATGAAGAAAGCCCTCAAGTTGTCACGTAGTAAGCAGTTGACCGCCACGACCATGCGAGTGTTTGGAGGTGTCTTTTTTGGGTCAACACCCATTTAGTTAAAGCTTGTACAGTTGTAAACAGACCGGCTCCGATCAGTGCCCGCCCCGCACGGTCCCCGGCCAAAACATTTATTGTACAAATGTTACTGCCCATTTCAGGTTTAGGATGACCAGTCATCGATCCTGGCGATCCGCTCAGGTCCCGAATATGCTTCGTGGACTCTCCTTTCAAGAGTGTGACAGCTGCAGACATCTAACGAAGACGGAGGAGACCAAATGCGACCAAGTTGGTAAGCCAAAATTAACAGTTTTAATGAAACTTGTTTTCAGCGTCCACTGTTAGGATGTATTTTATTTTGATATTTTTGACGTGGCAATGCGATGAGATGCGACCAGCTTGGCTTGTGTGGCTTGTGTGGCTACTGTTAGGATGTAATATAAAAGTAGGCTGGTTTGCAATCTTTATGAAGAGCTAGGACTGACGAAGTACGAAGTATTTTAGCTACTTCATCGATGACTATCTTCGAACATTTCCCCGACATTACCTGGTACAGCTAAGTATTGACTGAAGATGATGTACATGTGTCCTGCAAATGAAATAGCACATGGGTTTGATGGCACGACAGACCTTCGTAGTTCGCTCATTTCGCTCATTAAAATCTCTCCGAGAAGGCAGTGCAATTCTCCTCATTTTCATCCGTTATCTTTTTCCAGATGTTAACTTTTCGGACCTCTATCGCCACATCCTGAAGGACGCGGCAGAAATGTTCGTGGTGGACGCCGGCCTTGCTTTCAATCTGCCCTTCCCTCTTCTTCTACGTTCCCAGAGGAATGTTCAGCTCATGCTGTCATTTGAGTTCAGTGGGAGAGATTCAGATGATGGCAATCCTTTAATGGTGAGTTATTTAAGACCATTGTCACAGCATACATGTATGTCGGTAGGAGGCACCTCCTATATCAGAAAGCTTGATATCTTCATTTCGATCGCTCCCTTATCCGCGTGGTCCTCGACCAAGACCATCATGGGTTGTAACAGCGTGTATTGTATAGCGCGTGAATACCCGTTGTCGTACTTAAGTTGAGATGGGAGAGTTCGAACTTCACATACTGAACTATTTTAGGCTTAATAAGGAATACTCTTTCTCACAGGAATTGGCCAAAGCAAAGGAATGGGCGGACAAGAAGGGACTGCGGTTCCCGCCGGTTGATCCGAACGTGTACGACCGAGAGGAGGGAATGAAAACGATGTATGTGTTCAGGGACCCCGAGGATCCGATGTGCCCCATCATTCTTCACTTTCCTCTTGTGAATACTAGCTTCAGGGAATTCAAGGCACCGGGTAAGTTTGATACAGTTTTGTGTATTTTTATCAGATTACTTAAAACTTTTAATTTTATATCCTTGCCGGGTTTTGTGCGCAATAAACAGACGGTGATGAAGAGCCGGTCCCAGCCTGTTTGCTCATCAGCACACAGACGGTGATGAAGAGCCGGTCCCAGCCTGTTTGCTCATCAGCACACAGACGGTGATGAAGAGCCGGTCCCAGCCTGTTTGATCATCAGAACACTTTGCTAAATAGCTCCACTCATCAGGCTAAAGATCCATTGCCATTATCAGTGTATAAACATCAGAAATATTGGTTTCCACGTACTTATTTTCCTGACCTGATTCTGTTCCAGGTGTACCACGCGAGACAGAAGAAGAAAGGGAGTTTGCCAACTTCGACATCTTTTACGACAACTCGCCATACAATTCTACCAACTTCGAATATTCACATGAGACATTCGAGAGGTTGGCGAAATTGGCCGAGTATAACACTCTCCTGCACGTGGAGGAGATAAAGGAGGTAATGGCGGAAGCTGTTGCTCAGAGAAAGCTGTTGGCTCATTCTTCACTCACGGTGGCTGAGCGTGCTCAGGCGATACAGCGGTCAATAAGCGCGCCCTGTCATTGGAGAGCGGAGGAATGAAATGGCTGCTGGGTAGTACCAAACCGTGTTGACAATCAGCTGTTGAAGGGAATGTCAGATCTGAGAGAAACTGTTGGACAATAAACGATGTTTCATTTAGCTGCATCAAGTGATGGGACCAATGTTGCCAAGGAAAGCCTTGACCCTGTTGGGATATCGAGTTGTGCGAAAAAAAGGAGCATCTGAAATTGGCCAATGAACATGTATATATCTTGTGGCTCGTTCTCCGCATACGCGCGCTAGCGATCTAGACACACCATATCGTAATAGGTAGCGTGGTGAGACCTTTAGGTGTGTTTCTTTGGAAAATTCCACTACTTGACTGTACTATACCATAAACAATGTAGCGCTCAAAACAGAACCTACGATTGTACATCTGATCAACTATTTTAAACCTGATGGTATTGATCTAATGTAGGGAACCAACTCGTTCATGAACTCGAGAGAGACTGAATACGCATCCTCCACTCAACCATGTAGATTACCCTAACGAAATCTCTTAAAGATACAAGTTTTTGTATGTTATCATCCGCATATGCATTGTATATAACTCATCTTTTGTATTAAAATATCATTTTTCAACATTGGTTTGATAATCCTTTGTTTCTAACATCAATAACACCTAGAATACCTTAATATTTCTGGATCAATCGATATTTTACTTTTAGCACCCAACTGTGCAAGTTTTGCCTGAACTCAGTACCAGAAAATGATACGGTGTCATCCTTTCTCTTATGACGCTTTTTAAATTAGGTTCTGAGATTGACAGCTAATCCGCAAAAGTAGGGATAGGAAATTTGAGCTCAATGTTCTATTTCTGAAAGTTGCTCAGTCCGTGACTTCTGGTCGAATTGCTAGTTTAGGCCATTATCGGTAAAAATCTCGTATCGAGATCTCATCGAGAGCAAGAACGGCTCAGACACGTACATGAGGAGCATCCTCCTACAGTCATGAAGGCTCTCCTCAGCATTGAAAGCAGCTAGTTCTTGGAGAAAATAGGAGCATGGATTCGATGAACTTATCCCTCGTCCAAAACAGTCCAGCAGGGCTTCAGCCGACCAGTGTTGCAGTCAACTCCAAGATACTGTTCGACCCCATTTGGGAGTCAATTCTCTACCTGACATCCATGTTCATATGGATAATACCCGTCGTCATCGGAGTTCCGGGAAACATTTTCTCCCTGATCGTTACGTCATCGAAGGAGAACCGCCACCTATCGACGTGTTATTACATGAGCATGCTAGCCATTGCTGACACGATTTATCTCCTGACGGAGACGTTGGTGTATGTGGTGATGGGAAATGTACGCCTGGGAGATCGAGACCACAGAGTGAAGGAAGTAGTTTATCAGTAGGTACACTTTGTGTCCTATGATTATCTGGTTGGTGGTGGGAAAACTAAGGCAATTTTTACTTTATACACTAACAATCTTATAGACTTTAAAAAAACATGCTACCTGACCAGTAATAAGTACATAAGTTAGACCACATGCCCGGTGTAGCTACAAATCGCTATGACTGAAGTGATTGTAGGGACACATATTCCTCCCAGAACCATTCGTTAGAGCAACTGTAAAGCTCTTCCAACGTGTCTCTCCACGACATGACCAGTGTAAAAGATTGAAACACCTTAGGTTGAACATCTCCCCGGGGAACAACAAATGATTCTGTCGGTAATGCTATATACAGAATCATATACATGTATACTGTAATCCGTCAGAATTTATAACGGCCGGGCACTTTTTTCCAGAGGGACATTTTCGACTACTACACCGGCGCAACCTTGTCACAACTACACTTTTTGCGCTGCGAAACCGTTCAACGGAATGATGTGTGGCACTGATGGGCTTCTATAGACGCCCGTGGTTGCAGTGACACGAAGCTCGTTGCTCGCACTTTGAAGGGTTCGGGTCTTTGGCGTTCGTCTTTCTATGACTTCGGTATTACATAGCAGCGCACTCGCGGCTGCTTTTCCGACTTGGCATAGGCTATATGAAAGAAGCAGTGACATGTCGGCGATGCAAGCAGTGGTCTTCTTACACCAAGAACAATTTTCAAACCTTATTTTAACGTATTGAGCATTTTGTTTGGAATGGGACATGGAAGAAGACCTTGTGTTAGACCGCCAACAGGTCGAATAAACTATACAATGTGGACCATGTTACATGTATGTATTTTCAGGTTTATGTGGTACGTGGTGCATACCCCCGCCATCCTGTCTGGTTTATTCCTAGCAGAGATGTCCCTGGACAGGCTTATTGCTGTGAGGTACCCACTGAAAGCGGTCACTCTGTGTACCAGGAATAGAGCGAAGGTGACCTGCCTTGTCACAGGGATACTTACTGTCATTGCCGAGCTTCACTTTTTCCTCTCATTCAAGTATTTCGAGGATCCAAATACAGGTACTAATGTCACTGGTTCTTCTTTAATTTAATTTCTCAAATTGAACAAGAATGGCGCACATTAGCTGGCTAACTTCAATTCATATTATCACAGTCATTAGGATAAATATGATAATGCGGTTCGCTTTACCCCGGGGAAATGTCTACACATGACTTAGTGTTATTATTACAAGTCAATGAGAAATCATGCCAACTCAGTGAAGTTGATTCTTAAATAGTCGTGAAATTCGCATTCATATCAAACGGAAGCTGAGTGTGCGATGATGCAGACATCCAGTAACAGAAAAAAGGAACTCAAAATTTGGTTCGACGATGAAATCAAGTTTTAAGTTCTTATTCCTGTTACTGGCTATATATACTTATCCCATGGGTGCATGGACATTTTGTCTATCTACCAGGGAACACCATGTTGAAAGTATCAGTCCCAGCATCATTTGCCCTGGAGATGCTAGCGGTCGTGTTCCAAATGGCAGTAGGAACCATCATCCCCTTCATCATCATCATCATCAGCAACGCCATGATCATCGTCACTGTCCGGAAAGCCTCGGCCAAACGAAAGCACTTATCCAGCCAATCACGAAGCCAGGAAGTAGATACTGCGTACCTAACGCGCATGCTCGTTCTTGTCGTCTTGGCGTATCTTTTCACTTCGATCCCTTTCAGAATGTATGAAGTTATAATGGAAATACCAGAAGTGAAGGAAATCTATGATTTAAATAATAAATATTGGTACGTACGTTTTTATGCTCAGTACTACTTGGCGCTAAATCTTTGGAACTACAACGGTGCCTTGAACTTCTATCTTTACTGTATAGGGGGCGGTAAAAAATATAGAGGGCAGGTAAAGAGAATTTTGACATCAGTGTTATGCTCAGCAGCCATAAAAAAAGATGTGATAAGGACCCATTCCCCAGAACCCTCAAAGATTGGTGCAGCTCACATAGGGGCCAAGCGATTGGCTGCCGTTTGAGTCGCGCGATGCAGTGAGCGACATATATGCATTGCGAACCGCTTCGTCGACGCGAATCGCAGAAACATTCATCTTCTACATGTACGCTGATGGTAATACTTTTGTAATGATTCAACTTCCGTCGCCACGAAGCACTGATGCTGCCTCGAAAAAATTGGCTCATCGCATTAATTTGTTTGTCAAGGTCCAGAAATTAATATTATCAAGGGTATTTTAGTGAGGTCAGAGTTCTTAGCAGAGACGACAAGCATGGTGAGGACGACGCTCCCAATACACGTCCCACGTTGCGAATAGTAGAATTTGTATCTGCGATTTCGAATTTGTATCCACGATTTCGAATTTGTGTATGCGATTTCGAATTCCTATCTGCGCATTCGAATTTGAATAACATTGACAAGGACAGGCTACTGATCACACGTCCTCCTACTGACAACTGATCATCAGAAAATAGATCGCCGTACACGATTAATGATTCCAAGTTTCTATGAAGACGTGGGGCCGGTTGATATAGGACGCAAACCAGCGTTCCCAATCTGCAATAACAAGGGATTAATGGGGATATGCGGTTATAAAGGCAGATCATCATTTCTATCGTACGACGTGCCATCTCAGTTGTTGAACTCCCCAAGTGACACCAGGGAAGCCAAAGCTTGTTAACACCGGCTCCTTGTCATCGGCCAAATCAGCAGCACGATGAACTATTGCGACAATTTGGTTCGTATCAATACCACAAAATCGATCAAAAACACTGATTCGCAGCTAGCTAACAGGTTATGACAGTAATGCATATCTCACCGTAACTCAAAATGTGCAAATCTACACGTAGCCCGTTATCGCCCTTACATGACTAAGGATCTCAATTATGTCACACGTCAGCTGCTCATGAGAATATATCTTAGTCGCCAGGAATTCAAGGCGGGTCATAGTATAAGCACCACATGCGTCGGCAGGCGTGGCCCTTATTTTGTTATCAGACAGAGTGATTATCTGGGATTAGGTATTGTGACACTTCGACTTCGTGGAACAAAGCTGGGGAGCAAAGCCGGGTGAATTACCAAAGGAACTCATTAGATATCTCGGGGCAAACTTGACATCTCTGTCCGATCATTAAGGATAAGATTTAGGCTTGTCCTTTCCCCTGACACTGGCCGCTAGGAAAGGGATCAGGTTCGGGATTATATTTCTGCAGAGTTACTTGGCAATATAGCACACTGGCGGCTTATTTGTGCCAAGTTTCGACCAGTGTTTTTAGAGGAATCGTGTATGTGTTCATAGTGAAGCCGAACAAGACAATGAATTCAAACGGCTCTCAACTGCAAGCCTTCACTATAATTTGAGGACCGTTTGTCAGTCAGTTTGTGGTTCCCGGCACGACACCTCCCTGATCCAGACATTGGCCTGAACGCCATGAAACTTCACAAACTTGTCTAGTTTGACCTGGGAGTTTGACCCGATCGGGTAAAGTGCCACCAAACTACACCTCTAAACTGATTTCCACCAAACTTGATACGTTCAGCCAGGTTGATACCAGTGCGTTACCAAAGGGGTCCATACGTCATATGGTCCAAGGGCCAATTACACGCATGGACTGGTGACCTCATACATGTCTAGTGGGCCGCATACGAACTCGAATGGGTGGTACCGTTTGCCTTGTCGCAACTACGATAATAAGAATGATTCATGGCCCTACATGATAAATAAATAAATAACAATATGTCTTTCCTCAACGACGAAAGTCGAAACGCGTAAAAACAAAATCGCTTTATCCTCACAAAACACATTTTGTGTAAATCATATATATCGAGGGAGAATTCATGCGGTGATTCCTTCAGTGTATTGGACCTCCCAAGGGCGTTCCTTAAATCCTCACGTCTTAACTCTGAAATCCAGTCCATGTTTTCATAACTAATTCTCTATTGAATGTTTCAATAAAACCGTACGTAACATGGTCGAAACCTTCCAAGGCAGTAAAGTATATGCCTCATTTGTTTGTGGGAAAATATATATTGTGACTAAGATTATGTAAGCTTATAATATGGGCTGGGCGAGAATTTAAACGAGGGCGTCAACTCGCATGTTTCGATTCACTCTAGCCAAAGGTAGCGAACAACAAAGATGGAGTCGTGTCGCAGAATGTTGGTGCTCGCTGTTTGGGGTTTCTTAGTTTCGACGGTAAGTCATTTCCATTATTTTCGTTTCCATCGGACATCCGTTTTCATCACAAGGAATCCTAGATTCCTTAATGTTTTGCTCAAATGCTGCATCTTATGTTCCATCCTTATATTATCGCCTTTGACTAGTTAATAGCTTTCCCGGCCCAGCCATATTTCGCCGTTATTTCTTTCTTATGAATACATGTAGGCTTTAACTGGCCACTAAAAGCGCGTTTGATTCAGGAAATGCTATGATTTCGTTGGGCTTTGGCGTCGTTCTTTGATGGCGTTTGTAACTGACTATGGTCCCGCCCATCTGCATCAGCTTGGCGTATATTGGAGCTAGTTTTTATTAAAATCTGAAATGTCGTATGATAGAGTGTCTGGGAACAAATTATGTTTGGCTCTGTTAATCACTGAGGTATTTACACTGGAAGATGGGAAGCCCGCACAAGTCAAACACATGCGCAATAACAGTAACTGGCCAAATGATTCCGCGCGTCCATAAATGTCGGGTCCACTCTGCCAGATACTCGCACTCGGCTAAAAATGTTGCGCCTGTGATGCGATTGAGAAAGCTTCGTACAAATACCGCCAACAACATGTGGCTAGTTTGTCTGCTATAAATATACTCATGGCAATAAATCCAATAAGGTTAGGTTTTCAAGTCACGCCCTGCTTATCTGGAGATTTGAACAGGGATATGCATTAACCAACATTTAAACCCCTATCACAATATGCCTCCGCGTGGTTAAACGACATTAAGCCACAACAGTGGCATAACAATGAGAACACAAGGTTCGAAAGCCTAACAAAGCTAGCATTCATGCTAACGCCCGGATAAAACATACAATGTGTGTAAAAATGATAAACCTCGCGAGCACATACAAACTATCCAATCGGTTTCATCTTAGAGTAAGATTGAACTGGTGACGATGAATTTGATTTGACCTTTGAAGTTAAAACTTTTTTAAAACTTGTCAAAGCAACACTCTCCCGTACAGAAATACTCCGAAGAAATTGTCCCGACATCCCATGTGTCATGCAATGCCCGCAATGACCGTCAGTGGTACTAAGACTGGCTTAAGAAGGATGTATCTTGCAACTGTCCCCTTTGGTCAGTGATACTAGATTAGTGGTAGTCTACTGTAGTTTCGACATGCTCGTTCCTTGTCTGTTTTTTCATGGTAGTTCATGTTTCTACATTATATAATCATTATCAACAACGTCAATTCTGTTTCTCATTATTTTCAGGCACTTGCCGCAGTTCGTAAGTAAATTTCAAGCAAAATATTCCAGTGCAGCACTTTTGATAGTGTTTTTCTTCAAACATGACAAATGCTTTGCCAATGAGATTGCTGATGAGGACTGATTGTAGTAGACTGTGCATCGTAAATATGACAAGGAATGTCATAAAACAACAGCTTGCCACTGGGCCTGATATCCTGACTTTTCGTCCCTAGAACGAAACCAGGAATTTTGACATAGTTACAGGGTAAGACCGATCAAGCCTTGGGTAAAATTCTACTGCAAGCCCACTTTTCCTATACTAGACGCTGACAATCATAACCACAGGCCATTGTTTAACTCACGTTAACCCGAGTAAATCTCTTGCAGAATGCCCTGCCGGATGGACGACCTACGTTGCCGGTAGTCGATGCTACCAGTACGTCGAGTCATCGGTTGACTTCGCCACTGCCGAAAACTCATGTGCTGCGAATGGCGGCCAACTTGCCAGTGTGACCAGCCAGGAGGAGCATGACTTTATCCTCTCTGATATCTGGTAAGTATTCGAAAGCGCACATGTAGTTGCAGGTCAAGTGGAGTAGGAAGAAGGGCATGTTCCATACACTCATTCCAATGTACCAATCGATGAACTTGGCCAGCTAGATGAAGCAGGATGGCATTTCGCCTTTCATTCTTTGTATTGTGAGATTTGCCTCTCCTTCCAGGCCATCCGTCACCAATGACTACGTCTACCTAGGAGCCGACGACAAGGCTGTCGAAGGGACATGGGTATGGAAGGACGGGTCCGTTTGGTCTTTCGATAGGTGGGGCGTGTGGAATAGGCAGCAGCTTCCCGTTCATGGTAATGTCCACAACTGCCTCACCATGACCAAGGTCACTGACATCAACGGAGACTGGTATGACTTCCTCTGCACTAACACCGCCCACTTCCTTTGCGAACAAGGTAAATTCACAAAGCTTATTTCACACACGACGTGATTGTCATTTACGGCAATTCAAAATCCTATTGGTACTGACAAGGGAATAACCGTTGCAATAAAGATAATGATAATAGGCAACCATTTCTCACTTTCAAGACCTTCAAGTGCACGTGCTAGATATGAGCATCTCCTTGATACCGGGAGTGCCCCTAAGGGATCTACGTGTCAGCAACTGTAATGTACTCTAAGTTGGTCGCCGTGTAATATTCTAGTGAGCGCTTTATAATCATCTATATAAAACGGCTATTGCAACCGAAAGCTGTAAACTGTTGCCTCATTGATTCCCACAGCCGCTACTAATGTTGCCTTCACCTGCGATGCCAATGATGGCCGCAACTGGCAACTCTTGACCGACAAGTGCTACTTCTTGGTCCGCGGCATGAAGAACTGGCAAAGAGCTGAGACCAACTGCCAGAGGATGGGAGCACAACTGGCCAGCATCCACGATCAGACTGTCAATGACTTCTTCACCACAACCTGGGTGTAAGTACATTCGTATAGGTTCACCACTGCCATCTTCTTTCATTTTTCGCCGGCGGGGCCGGTTTTACGGACAATGCTTTGGTAATTTACACCACGTTGCCCACGGACAGTTTTATGCGAAATGTGCCACGCGTAAACGCAACGTGGAGGAGTCTTCCTGCAGTGAAGACTGTCTTTCTCCTACCGTTTTTGTATGTCTGGGGAGCAGGATGTAGTGGTGAGAGTGCCGAAATGATAATTGAAAACCTTCATAGCTTAAAACCCCTTCCGATCCACTCGGTTCTTTCCACCAAAACGTTAGCGTTCCAAGGTTTCGAATAAGCTTAGTAACTTAGTAACCTCCCCGGACAACCCCGCGATGTCGAAGCGATTTAGGCAGTTATCTCTCAACGAAATACGCTATACGTCACACAACTTTGAAACTCTTTCTCCAGGCAACGTTATGGCCGCGGCATGTGGGTAGGATTGAACGACCGCTCCGTCGACGGTACCTTCATGTGGAATGATGGCACCACCAACAACTTCCAGAACTGGGCAGTCATCAAAGGCGTACAACAACCCGAGAACACGAATCTGAAGAACTGCGTTGGCCTGGCATCTCCGGCCAAGGGTGCAGCTGGACAGTGGAACGACTACAAGTGTACCATGAAGGAATGGTCCATCTGTCAAAGAGATGCTGTTTAAGATGAACACTCCATGCTCTTGATAACACAGGCTATTCATCGTTTTTCAGGCGTGGCCGCCATCTTGTTTGGGGGATTAATCTGGCAGAATTTAGTCTGCCTTTAATATTTCTAACAAGATGGCGTCGAGATGTTATGGTTGAGGAAACGATGAATGCAAGGCATTATTTAGCAATTTGAATATATGTTTGTTGGAAATATTGTAACATCAATGCTAGAGAGAGATACACGTCACCCGATATGTTGACATAAGGGAAATCTAATAATGAATCCATCTGTTAATGAGTTGATTAAAGATTGACGAGTCAATGCATGATGCAACTGTTCTCACTTTCATAGAAAGCGATGGAATTGGCTTGGCGGATATTCATCACGAAGAATGTTAATGGTGTACATTTTATCTCAATCGCATGTATTAGTGGATTTACAACATTATTGTACATGTATATCATCAATTTATTACTTTTCACCGAGATGTGTAGTGAGTTTTAAAATTTCTAACCCGTTGATGGGATACCTAGAAAATATCAGATTGTGATATATATTTTAGAAATAAACTACTTATAGTACAATTCACGATACATTTTAATTCTTTGAGGCAACCCGAGTAGCTTTCGACATCAGTTGCCGTAGCAACCAGCCGAACCGAAAAAAGTACATACCATATCCCAACTAAAATTCGCCTTTTAATCTCATAAAAAATGATCAGCTTTTTCAATATGGCAATGTTTTTTAACACTCCGCACGTTTTTGGACGCGTTCATCTTGAACTGCTGATATGACGCTTTTATTATTCATGCTGCTTGCTTCTTGGAGCGCTTGTGATCCGTGCGATGGTGGTGTAGGTACCAACAGTCTAACACCACAATCACGGAAGAGATGGGACGAGGTGGCAACACATCTCTGCTGATGAAAAGTGCAAGAAAATAATGAAATATCATTGATACTTGACCACTAACTCGCCCTGATGAACATGCCAAGAAAAACTGTCGGTGTTTTGGGAGATTTGAACACCAACATCGCGTGCAGACGATGCCTGGATGTGGATAGTGTTTGGCTGTACTTCGGACAGCGGGCTAGAGGAGCAGTCAGTAATCAAGGCATGTTCCGTCCTCACGAATGTATACTCTTTGTTCAACATTGTACCTTTTCTCTCATCGTTCTGCTATCATTATTCAATAACCCTCATAAACCCAAGGCAATCTCCTGTTCCGATTCTAATTTCACCAGTATAGACTGGGAGACTGTTTGAGGTTGTCGGAGAAGCATTGCAGGCAATTAATTATCATTTCATCATACACTTCGCTTCCCAAATGGGATTCTATTGACGTACTTAACATTTTAACTGTCTTGTAGATATGGAAGGATCCTTCATTTGTACATTTATGAAAGGCAAACTACGCTTTAATCAGCAAGACTTCCGCTTCGAGTATTCGTATTATACATCAGTATACCGTGCATTTTGTCAAGTAATTGACTTTAGAATCAACTTCAAAACAAAGACATGATCAGCTACGTGTCTTTGATCGTCAAATGGTAATGATAATGACAAATAGACATCAAATGTAAGCTTGGGTAACTAAGATTTTCGAGTGCGGGATCGAGGAGACCATATTGGTGATGTTTCGCTATTCTGTGCTAAGGAACAATCGTTGGTCCAACCATAACCTTTCTTCAGTTTTGCATGACTGAAGGAGTCCATTTCGTAACGGTCAGAACGGCCTAAGAGAATGCCATATCCCCGCCAATTGTACCTGGTAGATCAGGAGGAATGATATGACCATGAACAGTAGCTTATGTCTTATCTAGGTCAAAGTAGCCTTCTCATCATTTCTTGATAATGAGTTGGACCATCCAGCCCCATTCAACGTGCTTCCAGCATCCGCACAACTATTCAGGCAGTCATTGGAAGACTATAATACCTTTATCTCTCTGATTGCACAGGAGTGGATACGATCCAAGGACGCACAATCCGAACCAGATCATTCCCCCATGAGGCCCATCACTGTTAGCTCAATCATCTATCGCTGTCACGCTAAATTCAGTTTGATATAAATATTTGCAAATGTGGAGAATGTCACATAAAATGTGTGATAAAATATTCAGGATTCCAAGAAATATTGGACCGAGTGTCGAGTGTACTAGGTCTGTTTTGCAATCATGGAAAGCTATGAGCGACGAAGCACGAAATTTAATGCTAACGTAGACAAGGAAGTAGAATCACCCGAACTAGGAAGAGACATGGCTATCATCAGCTGACGAGGAGAGGGCAAATTACCATCTTCAGACTCCGCAGCAAGCACAACAAGATGCGGTACCATCTATTCCACAGGTGTCTTATCAAATAGGAGACCGAGCCATGTACTGCATGACTGCTCACTGCCATTTACTGCATGAAGATCACAGAAAAAGAAATCTGGCTAAATGAAGTCATCCTACAAGACTAACTGGACGATAGGGCGGAAATGCAGAGTACTACCGAGTAAACACATCAAATACAATTGACTGTATAAGGAGTGAACGCGAAGAAGAATCCCAATTTGGGCTGAAGAGGGATTAGAGCAACAGTGTTATGAAGTGCTTCGAGAGACATGTTTCTGCTCTTGCCAATGTTTTTGTCTCGTTTCAGAAAAGATTCATATCCAAGTCTGACTTAATCCGTCAATCACTTATTGCCAATCAATGAGAAATAGTTAATACCTGTAGAATCATCTTTCAACAGCAGTTTTGTAAGCAACAGCAGTGGTGTGGTGGTGAATACATCTTGTGAAAATCAATAGGCGCTTAATCTGAGAAAGGCCAAATACCCGGTTGATTGATTGGTTTCTTGCGCTCAATGCTGGATTGCTTCACATAAAAAACACCAATCAGAACACCAGAATACTGGTCGTAATCAATTACCGACTGGGCAACCTGGTGTTATGACCATGATAGGTGACGAGGCTGACCTCAGGGCATTCATCACATAGCGCAAGCTGAAGAATCCAGCCGTGAATAATTCTCCATTTACCCATCGGAGTTACTGAGTGATATCCCGGGAAAGAATGTCCCCCAGTACAACACTCCAATGCAGAACACTCTCCACACACACAACAGGGTCCTCTGAGTGACTACCTCCTTACTGTATCTGCAGGCTTTCATTTAAAACGTGGTATTGCAAAGACAAATTGACCAAACTATTTGCATCTTTAGAAGTAATGAACACTAACATGTCACTCTAATTTTCTCAGTTTATTATCAAGTTGGTCTCGAAATACATTCCAATAAATTTGGTTTTCCAATTTTGATGCTGTAACCTTTTCAGTTTAATTTGATAGTTTGATATCAATCTCATTGAAATCTCAAATTTGATATCCCAAATCAGAAGGCATTTTGAGAAATTTAAGAATGTATTTTGAGACCAAACTGATGATAAACCGAAAGAAATTAAAGTGATATGTTGACGTTGCTTAGTTTTAAAGATACAAATAGTTTGGTCAATTTGTCTTTGCAATACATCTTTTTAAATGAAATCCTTTCCAAATGAGTAGCACTGATCTCCGGAACCTCGATGTGTACCCGACGCTAAGTGTACCCTATGGCAGGTCGGAGCCACCATAGCCATTCTTCAAAGCAGACATTTCGCCTCATCACACGACTACTATCACTGCGCCGGAGTATGGCATGCATTTAAACAGTAATGGCCATGTGTGCCCGGGATGTGACATTATTGCGCCCGGTACCCATTAGGCAAATTGATTTGACCAGGATCGAATAAAATTTATCTCAACAAGAAGACATCACTGTCCGCCAAAAGCTGCTTTTTATGAGCACGTCCAGAAACTATAAACATAAACAAATCAGTTCCTGACTACAATAGACCTGAGGAGATGAAAGTCGGATGACGTTCATCGTTGTTCTTATCGCGACAGAGGGACATGCATCAATCTAGGCGGATCGTCAGGGACCATCGTTTACTCAGAACTCTGTCTGCAAAGAAGGCCTCTAAGCCAACAATCAGGTTACATTGCCTTTGCAAAGCTATTATATGGCCATACCATCAACTGTTTTGTTGAATATTGCCTCTTGTCTACATAAGAAGACGCGTCACATGAAAATTAGCAATTACTCAAGGCGAAGTTTCCAGGAATGCAACTACCCTGAAATGTACATGTATCCTCATCCACCTCAACCTCCTCAACCTCAAAGCGGATTAAGATTTTAAGCTGATATGCTAAAAGCGGTATTTTGACATTTCCAGTGATTCCATTCCATACATGTACCTGTGAGGGAATGCGATTTAGTATTCGTGGCACTTGTCAAATCCAATCGATCCTGTTCCGTCCTTCCGTTCGCAGCAGTGTTGCTTTGCTTAAGATTATGCATGATTATAGTATTCAATCAGTCTACGTCAAGGCGATCTGCCCTGGTGATTCTCAAATCAAATTCACAAAGCTTTGGTTGTCAATCTCAATTTTCATTTCTCTTTCTTCTCTGTTCTCGATCAAACATCGATGTACTTGTTTTAATCTGCCTGATTATTTACATAGAAGTGACGATGATTCGTGAATGTCATGTCATGGAATCTGCGGTGAAAGAGAAGGGGCAACTCTGAGGAACAAATGTACTATCAAGGTGGAGTTGAAACAGGGCTCGTTGGATGAACAAACCAAGCCTAACAAAAACTAGGCCTAACCGATGCAAGCAGATAATGTCAACTTTTCAAGTGCAATATAATGTGGACGCGTATTTCAATTCAAAATAAGTTAACTAAGGATCTCTCAACGCTCGCCATTGGCTTAAACTACGCATGTTCCTGATCGCTGTGATAGCTCTACCTGGTGGTTCAGGCGCAAAGCGATGTCCGTCTCCATTCTCGTTTTAATTCTATAAAGGAAATAGCGTTCAGCAACAATCACATTTAACGATTTGATTAAAATTGAGTCGACAGATTTATAATGCAATGAATACGTGCAAGCGGAACGTTTCGGTAATTAATTGAAGATATAAATTTGAGAGCTTAAAAATTATAGTTTTAAAAACGTCGTTACACCCAATGTTGGTGGTACACCTAGAAATTGTTTGTCTTATTTGTCACAAATGGTGATTCAATCATGGTACTAAGCATAATTATGATCAACATGTACTAACAGTATCAACATTCATGTACAATATAACAAACGACATAGTCTACTGAAAGCCTTATTCCATTAGAAGACATGCGAATCTCTTGTCCATTGGGATGATGAGCCGGAATATGACATCGGATGCTGTCAAATAAAGACTGCTTACAAATGAAATAGAGAACACCACGGTTTAAGGCTTTGTCCATGTTTGCAGAGTCATCTTTGATGGCCTATACTGAAGACATTTGGAGAATCAAAATCAATCTTACCTGTCTATCTCAGGATGACTAACCGTATCTGCTAATATTCAGTTGATGATCTACGACAAACGAAACTGCATCACCATTCTCCTGCTCCTTCTGTGCTATAAGTCAGTTCAGTTCAGGAGTACTTTGCCCGGCGGTCCTCGAGGAAACAGAAAGGTAAACAAGAAGACCATACGCTGGAGTCCGAGAAACGAAATGTATTGATATGTGCTGCATGTGGCCGGAATTTAAAAAACATTTGGTGGTTAATATAATGTTATTTAAAACTAAAAGTCTATAATCTTTTTTAAGCTCCCTAGTAGAAGTGAGGTCAGTCATCATCCGTGCTTGGTGCATATTGAGCTCAAATGCCTTGGTGTGGAACTGAAATGCGACATGATGTATGGAAACTACTGCATATCTTACTCAGGTAATCTCATATGAGTAAAGGTTGATAAAGAGGTTTCAATCGGTTTCCGAGAATTCACGGCTCAGTACCTGGTATTAGAGAGGCTTGAGTCAAATCGATGTAAAGTTTCTGGTCACTGGACAAAAGAGACCCACCCAAATATTTTCTCAAACTAGTTTTGATGGGGTTGAGTTCACTTTTCTCTCCTCAATTTCACTGGTCACAAGAGACTCCGGCGGCCCAATTGTGACCCTTCGGTAACCAGTGGCAGAATATGTGGATACGTCACAAGGCATTCTAAAAACACGGACACAGAACCAGACATACCAGTATTTCGAGTTTTTTTGATGGAGCCAGCCGTGCATCTATTCACCAAGACACTGACGTCTTGACATAGATTAGGGACAGCCGTGACTACGACACATCGGGTATCCAAGCAGATTACACACGGGAAAGAAGATCAACCGTCTACACTTACCGTACAAGCTCGTATACCTCCCTCACATCGTCTGCGTTTAGGATGACTGAATAAGATGACTACTACGTTTGCCCAGGTAAGTTCGAACCTTAAATTTCCAGATATTGCTTTTGCTGAATATGAATTTATATATGTTGACGCCCATTGGAATATGGATGTCATTTTTGATTTTTTCAGCCAACCACAGATGAGTTATTGATCATGATACACGGCTATTTATCAAAAGTGAGAATTGTAATTGAAGAATTGTCGCGCACAGCTCCGCTGGTTTCAAGCAAAGTCTGTATCTGATATACTGAAATTGGATTGAATTCTCATTATTTTTGAGGTAGATAATAAAACACTGAGGTAATGGAAGCCATTTTCTGCCTCAAATGTAATTGAAATTACATTAGAACCTCTCTATCAAGGACATCCTTGGGACTGAAAAGTGCTGTCCTTAATAGAGAGGTGTCCTGATTAGAGAGTTCAAATTGAATGGAAACAACCAGTTTGGGACCAAAACATGTGTCCTTAATAGAGAGGTTGTCCGCTAAGAGAGGTTCTACTGTACAAATAAGGGAAGTGATATTTTGTGTGGTTTCTAAAATATGTCATGTATTTTCCCGACCGAGCGTTCTTGGAGATATCTTAGTATTATTTAAGTGTCCCCACTCATCTAACCTTCAAACCATTTGAGTGATAGGTTATTGTCTCGTTACAGAATGGTGTTGTTCCGTGGGTATGACTCTCCGTTGAGCATAGAAAGCTGCGCCTGGACTGTAATGTTTTGTTGCTCGCTCTCGGATTTTAGATATAATTTGTATAATCGAGCCTCGATTCGTTTACCATCTGATCATTTATGCATGGGTCGCTTGGATATTCCAGGGTCGTAACGTTTATTCGAAAAAGATGAAGATTCATTGATGGCATTAGTGAATAAATGATGGAAGTGGAAGCGATTTTTTCGCAATTACCTTGATGACTAACACCAGGTGTGCTGATTATTTGATAAATATTTGAGAAGTTTTGTGGCGAAAAACGAGAATTGGTTTGGTGAAGGCAGTTTTGGCCCCTCCCATGACGTCCAGTACAATCAATAACTCGAATTTTTAGTTCCAGCCACACCCGAAATCCACCCCATTTTCCATCTTTGTTCTTTTTAAAATCACAATGGCGGGGAAAAACGAGATCGCTCGAAATAATATCTCGAGCGCCCAAGATAATAAGTCCATCGATCGAGATATTTCCTGAAATTTTTTTTCTTGTTTCAAAAAAAATAATCATGTGATGTCCTTTCCTAGCTGTACATTTCTCTCAACATTCGCTCTCTAAACTAGAAGTGTCTTCCATGTTTTTTAGCAACATCATTCACGTGAGACATAAAACTGTTGTTATGATAGTAATACCCAGCAGCTTGGCCCATTATCAAAGAAAAAACCGAGCAAGAATCCCGTTGATTATGTTCATGGAATCTTCGACGTTCTCTCAAACTGAGTATTTAGGCACAAACTGTAAAATAGAATAGAGTATTTTATTTTCAACACCACCGAAGCTGAAGCAGTGAAAAGGGTGTTGCCTCCTCTCCATTTGTGAATGGTGTTAGTGACAGTGACAACGCCGCCAGTCTCTCAGCGATTCACACCATCACTTCAGTTGCGTGCTTCTCGAGGAGATGCAGTCATTCAATCCCCGTCATAATGACGGATAACCGTAGATAACTAGCAATGTCTTTTTTACTGAGGATTACCCTTCACCTGTAGTGGATCACTCCACCTGGCATATCTTGGGTCTTTCCGCTGTCATATGCGTTTTGGTGAGCACGGAGGCTGAAAGCTGGATAGTGTCGTCGAGACGTTTTTTTTATCAATTTCTGGAGCGTTAGGTCGTTGATGTTATGGATGTGGGGCGGACTTTAGAGGATTATCGAACTATTCGATGTTTGAAAGGTTTTCTCTGGGCAAGTGCAATTTGAAGTATAAAGTTACCGTGAAGGTGGTGGTCTTTCAAACTTATAACTGAACGTTTGCATGACTACTTGAGTTGTAATACGGGCGGAATATTTCATAAATGGTGGAACAAAAAGGAAAATCTTGGAAAAATGGGGATTAAAATTCATCATTTCTGCTTCAATCTCAAGAAAGCTGTTTGAAAATGACCCCTGACAGGTGGCATATGTTTCATAGAATTTGTCAACTTAAAGCCATCAAGTGTGAATGATTTCTCAGTTTTCCCACTGTCAGACAATGGATTAACGGAAACGTTATCAGTCGTTGGTTAGATAGAATAAATGGAATACAGAATTCTGACCTATGTCGAATTACGCTGCGATTCCTGGATACAGAGTGTTCGAGTGTTTTTCGTCAGTCTCATTGCTAATTTGTAGTACAGCACTGGAAGTTAATGCAGGAATGTAGACTCATTATTTGTTTAGCAATAGAAAAGCGTTTCAACGTTGTCAGAAATCACTTGTTGTTCGTTCTTGGGACCTCGTGCACTTTTAGGTCGTAGGGTAATCAAATTTCCTACGGTATCGCAGCTTACTGATTATTCTTCCGTAAAAGGACGAAAAACCACTTTATTCATTTGCGCACGTTTGAACTTCGGTTTTTCATCTTAAACTTATCAGATCAAATTTATCGCGAGTGAAGCGTGCCTGATTGGTTGTATATGAGGAACGATAACTCAGTCAAGATACTAGGTCGGAAAGGAATGCCAAAAAATCGTTGAAACTGTTGCTACCGCGTTAAGGATTACGCCCTTTGCGAAAAGCAATAATAACGACTGTATTGCTTGAAGCAGTAGCGGTAACATATAATGCCTGACTGGAATGGAAACACGGATATAAATATGGCGAATCTTTGCTCTTTTGGTCCGTCGGAGGAAAACTCCAGCTTGTGCAATCTGAATTCTACGCTGAATATAACCGGGAATAGCAGTGTAGATTTAAGTTTCATGAATGATTTTGGTTTTACCGTGGACATCAATAAGTTGCAAGAGGTGTCTGACTGCGGGATTGTTATTGTGATATCTGTACTGGGAATGGTGATTAACCCTTTATGTGTGGTGGCCTTTTCGAGAGACAAAACCAAACCACCCACGACCCTGATGCTGCAGATACTAGCAGTAGCCGACACCCTCTTTCTTCTAGCCAATTTTGCCTTGAATTCTTTGAGATGTTTCCTAAAGAGTGACATTCGTGAACATGGCTATACTGTGGTAGGGTCATACGTTGAGGAGGCCACGTATATCTTCTTAGAGGTGATGCGGGACTGTACTGTTTGGCTGGTCGTAGTAGTTACAGCCAACCGCTACATGGCAGTCTATTCTCCACTCCGTGCCATTCGAATGAATCGCCGCCTGGTCGTGACAAGTACTGCCGCGGTCAGTATCTATGTCGTACTTTTTAACCTGCCACGCATCTTTGAGCGGGATATACAGAGCGTGCAGGGTGCGAATGATTCAACAACAGCGCGTCGTCGGGGGCGTCTCTCTCGGAATATCACATACATTACGATCTACTATATCACAGATTCCGTGCTAAATGTGTTAATTCCTATGTTATTGGTGACAGCAATGAACATGAGAATGATCAAGGTGCTGAGAAAAGCCTGGGTGTCAAGATCGCAGATGGATTCCCAGCGGTGTAGTCTCAACAGGCGTGCAGACACGGACAGGAACACCCGCACCACACTCATGTTGGTCACTATCGCCCTTACATTTGTCGTCTGTGAGATACCCCAAGTCTGCTTCTTCCTGACCAAGGTTTCTATTGTTTCCAGCCTCAATTCAATGCGTGATATGACTATAAAACAATTAGAAACTATACTGGTATTGCATTCTATTTCAATTATATTCCAGAACATTAATTCCTTGGCGAATTTCTTCATCTATTGCCTTATTGGGAAGTTGTTTCGCAGAATTCTTTGCGATCTGTTCCATAAATCCTTTATACATCTGCGACACGGCTCTAAAACAAGGACTACCCTTGTTTGATTCTGCATTAATTATTCAGTGGAACAGAACATTGATATAGTGCGTAGAAATCAAACTGTTTCATGATCAGATGAGTCGTTCAATATGACAGAAATGTGCTTGCTTGTCAATCTGAATAATACCTCTCCTTTCATCGCCGTAATGGAAATAAGTCCGTTTCTCAACTAATACATCCATTGGTTCACATCAACTTGTTTTTCCTCCAGTGTCTGTGTTTTTAAATAAGCCTCGGAGATATTTATTGGCGAATGCTGTGAGCGCGGCAGCCTGAGTTATGGCCCATCAGTTATTCGTAATGTCGCTTTTGCTAGAAAAATAATAATCATCTACCAACAGATTCCGCGACACTCGGAACTGATGAACGTTTTTAAAGGTGTTTGGATAAAAACACGAAATGCGCAAACATGTCAGCAAGTACGATCGTAAACACACATACTTCAGTCTTAAAAAATTAATACATTTCTTCTTCACGAAGAATTGAGTACTGAGCAGTTTTAGCATCTAGCGTTTTAGTCCTCTTCCCTATCTTCATTAAGGCGATGAACGAAAGAGAAAACTATGGGATTATGATGGGAGCATCTTTGACTCCTCTTAAGGACATTATAATAAGAGTATACAAACTTTATCAAGTTATGGCTAATGTTTGGATTCTAATGAACGGCTTGCTCATCTCGTTGATCACGGTTCTATTAACCGTACAACCTCTCTATTGTGGACACCCATGGGACTGGGCGTTGGTGTCCGTAATGTAGAGGTGTCCTTAATGGGGAGGTTATGCCATCATTGTCCAAAAAGTGGATTCATGTGTATGAATAAAGCTTGATGTGTAGTAGGTCGTGAAGCTAAGTCTACGTACCGGGGTATTACATATTCCATTTAATTTTGAATATTAACTACTTCAAACAATTTGATGCGATTTATATGCGAACTTGAAATTACTTTATTGTAATACCTTATGGCATTTCTAGTGGAGGTCATATGAATTTGCCAACATTGATATATGCAGGTTGTGTTCGTACGCTACATACTACATAGACAGCGTACATCCTTTGTAATTAGAGCACAAGGGGACAAACAACTCAATGGACTGCAATTAATGTTAGAATATACAGTAGCTTGGCAATGTGATACGGTAGTTTAGAAATTCGCCAGTATGACTACCAGTAACTGACATTGCACATTGATTGAGTCCTATGGCATATGGCTTGGACTTTCTTACCATTAGATATTCTGAAGCGATGATTGACATCCTACCCTATCAAATGACTTTCAAATTCACACTAATCACTTTCAGGTGTCTGCAATTAACACCTGGTTAATGATCCCACCGGGAAAGCGCACCTTCAACGCAAGGTATAATTTGCTCATTATTCTAACATCATTATTTTGTTATCTTCTTATGTGGCAATGGGAGATGATCGTCGCTGCGAATGGTCGTTAGTTCAATATTTTTAATTTCATCAAGGTAGCGTTATGATTGATGCGGCCGACCATAATGCTAGATATAAATTGCGTTGCGTAGACGTAATCATGACAGATGGAGTCGTTATGAATAATAATCTATCGCAAGCATTGCTGGACAGTCTGGAGAACTAATAAGTGAATGTGACTTTTTAACACATCTTAGTTGCATTCGAGCAATTTTTTTTGTCAGAGGGTGATATGTTACTAATCAAAACCAACGGAGAATGAGTGGTCTAGTGGTGAGACTCCCGGGGCAGTCCATGATCCAGTTTGTGATATCGGTAACCAACCGTCTGCCCTGATTGATTTATATTGATTCACTGCGTAATTTACTGGCTTTTCTTGTAATGTTTGCGATCACTTCATGTCAATATCATTCTATCAATCAATATTTACTTCACCTTTCTAAACTGATGAAGTGAGGCTGACTGTGACCGTAACTACCTGTGGGTGACAGAAACACCATCACTGCAATCAGCTAATAATCACCGGGGCAATCATGACCGCATTTCTAGCTTTTCCGCTCGATCGATCGCCCTTCCCTCCTCCCCTGGCGTTATCATCGCTGGCAGACCCCTTGACATAATAATAACTAGGTAGAGCAGAGATTGCAGACATACACGTTCATCACATCACATCTCTTGGGTGACCGCCAATAGATTCCAAGGCTGAAATAAACACATTCATTTGGCAATGAATTTAACCTCAACCATATCCGAATGCAGTATTTCTTCTGAGTTACGGTGTCTCAAAGATATACGACAAGCTTGTCCAATACATGAGTCTCGGGTCAGACGATACTCCAGAGACGGCAGCACTCACTGAAGCACGCCTTTTCCATTAAAGCAACAGAGTGTAATGTTTTCTTATCAAATAGTTAGAGCGAGTGGAACATGAATTGCATAAGAGGTACTATGATAATTATGGCCCATATCATCAATTTAAGGAGGTATGCCGACACTCGCTTACTCTAATAAGTTTTTTTTGTTTTCAGATTAAAAGCTAGCCTTCGCATTTATCTGTCTGCAGTTGGTCGTAAAGCCATCTGCTGATCAGAATCAGGAAATACTTGTTGGTTCCAATCCCCGAACGCTAAGTTTCAGACACTTTGTCATGTCGGAGTAACCGTGAGACGTGATGCTAGTCTTGGTGCTTAAGCCATGACCCCACTAAATAATTTAGCTAGATAGACATTTTAGACAAGGGAATACCGGCATATCGTGCAATTTATTGCAAATCGTCTTCTATTTATGAGCATACGATTTGGCTGCGCTCGACGTGTTTTGCATCCACCAACAGGACTGTGGAGTCGGCCAGCATGAAAATGGACTTGGGGGACAAGTCCGATGAATTTGCAAAAAGGTGCAAAATGTAATACATAAAGAGGACGACATGTGGCACTCTATTTGACTAGATATTGATAATCAATCAGCTAAGATGGATTGTTGACTTTTGTGCTGGATTTTTTTGTGACGAAACTTGCTGACTGGCTAAGAACGTAATGTGAGATTATCAATGGGACTTTTTATGAAAAGTGCTGCATTATTATGGTTTATGATTTATGATTTAATCTCTGTTGCACCAATATGTATAGTGACTCCGATTGTTAAATTCAGCTGTGGTATTCCTCGGCAATAATTCGTTGAAAACACTGCTGGCTTACTGATCCAGCGAGGCAGTTTGAGGGTCTGATTGGGATTCGGGCGAATGACTCTTTCACTGAATAGCAAGGCTTAGAGGCAGATGTTGCTTCCGCTGCTGATCCAATTATCCCTTTCCGAGAAGATGATAATGACGCTACGGCTGTTCCGATTGTCCCGACGTAATACCTTTGGGGACCGTTTCCATCTTCCGCCGGGTCGGAAGTTCGTTGAACTGGCATTTTTCTTCTATTTCTTCATTTTTTTGCTGCCGCAAAGTGGTCGTGATGGTTATTCTAGCCACGTAAATATTTGCACTGTGACCCAGTATGGGTAGCGACTCCTTATTTGCATTGGCTGATCGTAGTAACCTTGATGTTGGACCTAAATGCAATGGTAATAAAATCCGGCTCGCATCCGGCCCACTGCTAGCACAGCACCAGAGGCTTATCCAGCCGAACTACAAATAAGGCGTTTTTAATTGAATCCCATTGATAGAAACAAAGGCCAGAGTAGTCTTGTTCATTTCTGGCAGCTAGAACGGAACATTCGCGATAAGAAGACAACGCATGTCTCATGTCAGTGCTATCGCACTTTTTATAACCTTGATCACTTAAAAACAAGATTGATGAAGTCTAGAGCAGCAAATTGATTGTATTGATAGTCAGGGTCGTGATATCTGATGCCAACATTCGAACAAAATAATGTGTTTTCCGAAAGATAGTGACATTAAGGATTCCGTGGCGCACCGTTCTTCGACAATGAGCTGTCACTGTGACAGCTCGACGGAAATCATTATATTTTTGAGTTAACTTCGAATGAGAGGTTGTTGAAAAGGGACATATCCGGCAGGAAAAAGCTTTAGTGTCTGACATTTTTAGTGAGACAGATATCCATTATAGAGTTGCAGTGTATCTGTGGTGTTAATGGGATCAAAGTAATGACTGGTTTGGCGAGCAACACGTATGATTGTTTTGCGACATAAAGGAAAGAGGCATTGGAAGTATCTCGTCGCGTTAATGGCAAAGGCTGCACGCGTAATTGTCTCCCAACCTAATAACAGCAAATCACTGAAGAGCTTTAATCTAGAATATATTGTTGCTATTGATATACCGACGTTGAACATGCTGTAGGCAAAATGATTCGTTTTTAGTATGAGCTCCCAAGAACGTCTTTGACATAGCGTATACAGTTCAGATTCTGAAGACAGGGGAGCTTTTCTCCTAAACATTCTACCAACTTGCTCTCAACATTACAAGTGGCATAGCTTAATTAACGGGTTTAAAGCACTCCATTTTCTGAAAAGCCCCGCCTCAAAGTATCTGCAACAGTACAATATATCATAGAACATGTTGATCGGAGTTCAATCTGGTCATTTAGTCTAGTTCATCCCAGCAAGTGCAACAGCTCCTTGGCGTGGTCTCGACCCGATGCATCCACTCCTTGAACTCGTGCTGGATCTGTCGAAAGAATGGCACATCAGTCATACTCTCAGTCCACGCCTTCACGTGCTCATACGGGTTGAGGTCGTAGTCCAGCACCAGCAGCATGTCTATGCTGAAACGTAGGGAGATGTCGGCGATAGACACATGGTTGCCTGCCACATATTTCTTGCCCTTTAGCTTGCCGTCTAAGTCTGCCAGAATGTCCTTGACATCATTCTCAACCTCCTGATCTGGTAGTCGGTTTCTGGAGACGTCCACCTGAAAAAAAATCCCAGTCGAATAAAACTTCATAGTTAGACTGAGAGATCGTCGTTAGCTCGTGATCCTGGAAAAAGAAACAAAAAGAAAGGCAAAACTGACAACGCCTTTTTTGTTTTGTCATTATATGGCATGTCTCGATTTAAGACGTTAGTGTGCTGGCCTTATTCATGGGCTTAAGCTGTCCATCATATTCTGCCAATGGTCGCAAAATTGGACATTCTTGTCGAATTGTTACATCTTCATGATGAACAATCAGTACTGAAGATATTTCGATTGATTCAGTCATGCGATTGCGAATATGCTAAATAGGAGAACGCCGTTAATTGCTCAGACTCTTGGACAGAAATCGTGGATTCTGCTGCCTAGGATACAGAATAGGCAATAAGTGACTTATTCAGTAAGCGATTGCACATCAATCGATGTATGCCGTCCTGTGTCTGCCAGCAGCGTTCTTCAAGGTTCTGCCGCGGAATGCAGGAGTCGGAACAGCTAGACTGATGGTTTCTGTTGTGCTGCTATCGGACAACCAAGGTACTAGTTTTCTTCTGTGATGAATTAAAACCATGGGGCTAGGAAGAAGGGTATCCCAGTACGTTTGTTACCATGAACCTCAATAAGACTCGAATACATTCTATGTCAGGATATGCTGTTGAAATATTGATTGGAAACTCAAACATGCTTGCAGGATGACTGTAATCAGTTTTAAATGCATTGGACTATCGATTGATACCATTACCAAGAAATCAAGTGATTCTTGTTATCAACAAGTTGCTGGAGATGTTGTTTAATATGTTAAAAAATCAGTGTCATTGTCTACTAACCGCATATTTGTGGACGATTGGTGCGACCGCTTTGGCGTCGTATTCTAGGTAGGCGGTAACCAGGGAGCGTATCTTAGTCTTGGGGTAAATGGAGGGCTTGTTACCTTTGTAACTTGAACCACCGTAGCCATCACAAAGGTACTTCATGATTTCTCGACTGTAAGATAGAGCGGACTTTTCAATATGATGATGACACGAACACAAAAATAATGCTCCTGTTAATTCCCTGCGAATATTGTACTATCAAGTATGCTCTAGTCAGTAAAAATCTAAGTTTTCTTGGACTACTTAATTTGAGACTTGGCTGCTCCAAAATCAAGGTCTTGACGTCATCACCACCACACAACTTGATGTCGCCCACCCATCAGCAAATGCATTAACCATGTTGATTGGCATCAGTTGAATATATACATAATATCCAGTGGAGCTTGGCTTGGATACCAGTATTCATGAACGGCCTTTGATCCGTAAATCTATAGAGAAATCAGATTAGTCGTATTTCCATCGTACCTCTGTGATACTCTTGTCTTGCCGTCTGTTAGAGCTGGGAGGGTCTGGTCTGGATTTATCTGGAACAGAAATATGTTGATAGTCGGCAATTCTTTTGGTCAAAATTATTTTTATTATAGGGTTTACTGTGCAAGTGTTCGCCCTTATTGGACTGATGTTGATAATAGATATCGAATTGGCCGTGAATCAAGTCCATTATGGATTATAAACCCGAATATGAACACTTGAAATATTATATGCGCTTAAGATATCCTACCACAACATTAAGACCATGAATAGTTGCCACAGCATGACTTTTCAACAATATTTTTTTATTCCATTGGCACGTAAACCCCATACAAATGTGTACCTCCATTTTTTCCATATAGAAACCATTATTCTTGGTAATCGGAGAAACGTGCTTAAAATACAGATAATATAGTTTCTTTCTATATATTATCACTGACGTTGAAGTCATCAAAATAAATTGCGAATGACTGAAATAAAGTGTGGAGGTGAAACATTTCATCCAACCGTTCGGGACGAGGATAGAAGTGTAAACATACATATACACACAAAACACTTTATTTCGTTACCATGGTTACTAAATAAAAACGTTGGGTTTGGTCGCTAAGCGAAGATCAATGAAAAAAAACTTGGTCGCAAGTAGTTTTTCTCTTACCTGCTTAAACTCTGGATGTTTGTGGTAGTTCTTCATCATGTCTACTTCCAACACGTTTGGCTGCAGGCCCAGTAACTTGGCCGTCATCAGGACAGCCCGACATTGTGGGCTACCCCAATAGATATACAAGGTGATCTCAGGCATTTTAAATATGAGTAGTGAATCCTCTTTACCGGCACCTGACGTTTAAGTCTAACCTATCGTGATATAGACGTTGTTAGTGCTAGTTAGTATGTGGCGTCTCTGTGTTGGAGTGAATGGATTGTTTCAGAACATTCGCTATTGGCGGAGAAAGTAAATGCAGACAGACGATTTCAGGGCTCTGTTGAATTCTTTACAACTCTTCTTTATATCCCAGAATGAACCCAGCACATTGAATCCGTACAATATTACTGACTGACTTAACTATGAAATCACCATATTGTAAAGCTTTTTTCATTTTGATGTTTGTGCATTATTGGCACCCGCCAGTCTGATCAATATTGGGGATCTCATAGACAAAAAGGCTTAGACAAGATCAGTTTGGTAGCGTGCCGCAAATTTTAAATCGGATTAAGCCAGAGTTGTACTTGTGTGCGTCGATTGATTAGCCTGGCATATATCATGAACCGTTAAAATATCATACCTCAAGAATAAGTACTAACCTGACCTTCTGATGTCATGCTATGAAGAATAACTAAATCCACCCATACCATTTGTGCATTGTGTAAGTCCAATGCCTTGGTATATCAAAGATCCATATACCATAATACTAGCATTGATATATCTGTCCTGGCCTGGGGCACAATTTGGCAGTTAAGTTACGAGGCACGTTGACTTTGAACCGCAAATGTGCTGAGTGCAAAGTCAGTTCAAGTGTAAGAAGTACTGAACCCAACAACTGTTGGTATACTTATCGTTGTAGCTAGACCTAGTCATGACCAGAACTATGGGTACATTTCTGTTCCTTTTAGAAATTACTAATGCACCTTCAAGAAGCATTGGTGCTTCATTGATAGAACCCAAGTCACTTAAGTATAAACAAGTGCGGATGATATGTTCATCCAATGACTTTTTTATCAAGCAATTATAATACATTATGTTTCCAAAGAAATATTTTCAAACAATACTACTAGGCGTTACATTTACTCTTCAGTTGCTTTTTTGAAACGTTCTATTCTAAAATACATGTACCTCAGACTACACACCGAGGTATTTTGACTGCTTTTGAAATGTTTTGTAAGCAAAAGCGGTTTTGGCTGCCTCCGAGTGCCGCTGCTGAACAACGCTGCACAACGCTGCGGGCTTCATACATTGTACACAGTAACTAGTTCTAACGCTCTAACCACGGTGTTCTATAATCGTCGCCAGCCACCTTCGCTGACGCAATACCGAAATTGGTAAATACTGTTACATCATCTTCTAAACATTTCCGTAAATTGTGATATTTTTAGAAGAAAAAACACATTTTCCGACAAATTTGGTAGAAGAACTAGCGAAGGGTTAAACGTATGTTTGAAAACCAGACAGATTCTGACCACATCAAACAGGTCTGGTGAAGGCAATTGTCCGTAATCATGCACGCCAACACCAGCGTACATTTTACTCTATAGTTTGATATCAATTCCTCTCTCCGCTGCCACTTTCTTTGCATACTCCAGGAACTTCTTCTGCGTTTGTTTATAAAAAGGTATCCCTGTAGCTGTCCGGTTCATCCAGGCGTTGATGTTGGGGTATTTACTGAAGTCGTATTGTACAAGCTCGAGTTCGTGCATGACGATGCGGATGGAAATATCAGCAATCGTCACCCTCTCCCCGGCCACGAACGTCTTGTTGCCGATGATTCCCTCAAACTGCTCAAGGCTAATCTCTACCTTCTCGAGTGCGTCAGGTGCAAGCTCCATATGTCTAATCAGCTTAAGCTGCAAGGATAAATAGGACGTAAAGGAAAGACTGGCGCAAATGTATAAACCGATCACGAAGAACGGCAGGGACCTTACTTTGAAATCAAACACCAGCAATTTGTTGTGGATGATGCCCGTCACCATCGTATCGTCGTATCTTTCATCGTTCCTCATGTCATTAGTACTCTACTCACAGCGTATCCATGTATGTTGGGCGCGAGTCGTTCAATATCAAAGTAGAGAGCCATATCGACCTGTGCCCTCTTTTGTGGGTCTCGTGGGTAGAGCGGGTTGTTGCCCCCGCCGTACTTGTCACAAAGATAGGCCATGATCGCACGACTGAAACAGAGAGAACTTATTTCCATGATATGGTTTATCTGTCCGGCTAAGTGCAAGAATATTTACATTCTACTTCTGTTCCTCCCTAGGTCGCCCGATAAAAACTTCAGAGTGCAACCCTGTTTTGGTTGTACCAATACTAGGTCCAACTGCTGTTAGTGCGATTATGACCTTATATCGCCCCTTCTCCGAATTCGAACGTACTATGAACTGTGATTTATAATCTCCAAGTAAATAATGCATGCTTGTCTACACACCTTTCCCAAATCTTGAATTTTCCATCATAGAGCAACGGTATGGTATGGATTGGATTTGCCTAGGGGCAGAAAAGAAAGCCATGTTTTATCATTCTGGGTGTGGTCTCATAGAATTAGTCCCAAAACAAAACAAATCTTCATGGAAGCTGTTGCACATTGTACATCTTATCTCGTTAACATGATGACATCAAATGATACGTAGTACATCGTGTTCGATTAGTCTACATTAAATCTTATAACAACAGATGTTTGATTATTTGCTTACCGGGAGACAGTGGCTGGTCGGAACGCAGTTAATCATACGCAGCACGATCTGCCATCCAATGACATGATTACCCTCTAACATGACTGAACCCGTGGTTTGAATATCGATCTGATCGTGCAACTTGTAATTGCAGCACAAGTCACTCTGGTCCTTGGGGACCGCCGCTATCACTCACCTTTTTGAATTCTGGTTTCAGAGATTCATTGGCAAGAAGGTCCACGTAATGAAACCGGAGGCACTCGCCCAGGCCTAGCAGTTTGGCCGTAATCAACACCGCCCTACAAGGCGGGCTTCCAATATTGAAATATATATCAAAGAAAGGCATGCCAATTTTTATCGTCCGTCGAGCAAGTGATCAGTCCGCGATACCTGGCATGGAGTCAGTCAGCTATATTATGGGTCGTTGATCAAGTACCGATGATGTATATACATCCGTATACACTTGTGACTTTGACGAGACCCACATATGTCAACATAGGTTATTGACGGTCATTTTCTAGCGCCAATAGTGAAGAAGTCACGGTATGCCACACTTTGATACCTTTATATTTTGATAGTTGAGCAAAAGAAAGAACGTATTGAACATGTCAGCTTGTATAACCGACTAAACCCTTGATGTCGGCCACCATAAATGGCTTCACTTTGTCACATGAATGGTTCAGTGGGTTAACCAGTGCATCGTTATCGTCAGTGCCAACACATAAAACGGCATATTTTGAGGCAAAAAGTCAAAGGTCCCCATATCTCACGCTGATTGCCATTATTATCTCGAACAAGACGGTTCAACTGATAGCGTGGGTTGGCGTAATTGTCCCTTCACACCAATTTCACGGTGTACTTTGAAATATCTGATTATGAAGAGGGGTTTCGGGGTATGGAATGCACAGCTAAGGAATTGGCGAAATAATGAAATTCGTCAGAATGATCAGTTGATTATCAGTGGTCAGATCGCCGAGAGGTTGCTCAAAAGCAGCAGAATGGTGTACATTCTTGCCAGCAGTCGGCCTATGATCAATAGAAATGCTGTTGGTATTTGGTGGTTTTAGTCAGACTATAGTTCCCGATGAGGAGTCCTTGTAGGATGTGTCCTTTGCAATCTCTCCAAACGTACGAAGTTTGACGAGACTTGAGCAACACCTATAGAATTGATGCAGTTGCGGTTTAGTTTTTACAACGTTACTTCATCGGCCTAGTTGTAGCAGGCGTATCAATAGTATTACAAGGACAAGGCCAAATGGGAATGTCAAGAAAATTATGTGAGTCAAGAAATCCGTATCAGAAGATACCTCTGATCTTTTGAAGTCGTATCGATTTAGACTCTACCACTGCCCAGTATTGATGTCCGGGCCTACTATAGTAAAAGGAGCAGCAGCAACTCGTAGTACTCATTCAGCATCAAATTATCTGGGTCAAAATCACAACGTTTCAATAATTAGAGGGTCATCAGCATCAGCATGCAGCATTCCGACCACCACAATTGCTATTAGTTTTATCGCAAGTTTCGGTGAACCCGTCGTCCTCTAAGCAGTATAAACAGGTCTATAATATACCCGGACATGCCGGGTAGTTGCAAATCTGTTTCCGAAAGTTTAGTATTTTGCAAAGATTTCGAATCGGATATTTCTCCGGGATTCTCCATACATGGTGCGAGCTTGGTGCTCCAGAGGTGATCTTCCGTCAGCAAAGTTAGCGCTTCTAAACGAAACTGGTAAGTGTTATACTATTCACATTCCTTTATGAGCTACTATCGACACATGCCTAAAAAGAAAGTCCCATTGTAAAGGATTGACATATTCTGGCCAGAAAAAGGCAAATACAAACTCCTGGTGACATGACATGCCTGGAATGCCGATGGTCTATTGTCAAGGAAGTAAGTGATCCAAATTGAACATAATGAGTAATATGTCATCCCCAAATCATCTCCCCATTTGTTTAACAGGAACTGCTTTTATTTGGTGATTGGCAGAAGGCCTACTCCATGTTTGCATCTTATTGTTTCCTACTGTATATTTTACCTATGGTACGGCCACACTAGTTAACAGTTAGCTGTTCTGGCAACATCTCCACGTGTTCCTTTGATTTTTAAATCCTATTTCGACTTGAAGGAGCTGAGGCGGCAGCTGTGACCAACATGGGGTGCGAGTGCGCGGCGACCACTTGGGCGATCCTGATGGCCACAGGCACGAGGAGCCTGTTCGTTGCCCAGGGTTTGATCACAGTGTGGAGGGTGGTGGATGTCAAGTCTGACCCAAGGTACTGGTGCTTGCTTGTCGGTGTGGCCGCCCTGCTGCTGGAGACGGCATATACGCTAATAAGAAGAAAAGGGGCGGAGTTTAAATGGTGAGTACTTACACGTTGGCAGCAGCACTTTCAGTTGATATTCAGTTGTCATTGCTTAGGGGTGCATCTGGACCAGATCTCTTTAAATACAACATTGTATCCTAAAGGACTTGCAGTCTGGTGAAACCACGCGCCTCCCTGCGATATCTCGTGATATTTGGGTGGTAGATCGCTCAGCTACAATCCAAACCTGCGTCAGGAATTGGCGGAGGCGCAATGACTTGGGACGAGGCTGAAGGCGTTGAATCAACTGGATATTGATCAGCCATCTTGTCTCATTTATGAGAGTACATTCCTGTAAAATGGGGTGGCTTTTTTATGCACATCAGTATATTTAGTCAGAAAGTTGGCAATCATAGTCATTGTTGACATAATAGTTGTTCTGATATAATAACATCAATTACTACTGACCCTCCTGATAATTACAGGTCAATAACAGATGTAGTGATTCTCTCCGTGACCCGCGTTGCTGGATTCAAGTTATTTTACAACAAACATTCAATATCCTATCAATCTGTTTGTCAGCAATGATAATTTTGGGTAATTAAAATTAATTTTTGAGATGACTTGTCATTCTGTCAATATTCGAACTTTCGCTTCCTTACAGGTTTGCCCCAAGTTATCTATGCTTTTTGCTGTGTACTGTACCGGGTATATGGTTCTTAGAGCTTGACCGATGGGACCGGTTTCATGGAGCCCATCTTAAGAGTAACTCGTCATCAAACTCTTCATCCAAACCATTGGCAGAAGGACTATCAAGCATTTACGGGGTGAGTCGTCTATCTATGGATAAACCAATGTCATGTAAAGCCATTGGTCGATGCTTGTGTATTGGAGAATGATGTGGTACGCTCATAAAGGACTATAGTATGTCGTAACGCGAGTGCAGTGTATAATCAAAGATAAGCAGAAGATATCTAGATCAGACTAATGTCGGGTAAAATTTGTTTGCGAATGCTTAACATACTTCCATCCATCCCTAGTTTTTAGAGATCATGTGATAAATATTCGCTAACTAGTTCAGCCAAATTATCGGATGCAAGCTATGGTCATGTTTGTATTTCTCTGCAATGTGAAGTCCACGCGATACAATATCACTAACTTTTTACATAATGATTTCAAATTATGATCATTTGAGAAAATAAGCAATCGTTGATGTTTTTTGCTTTTGCAATCTATCAGCGTGAATGTACTGAGGCTTTGTTTGACATATGCCACTCAAAGAAGGCTTACATAGATTTGGTTGACTTTCAAACAACATGTAGAGATGGTTTTGTTGTCTGAACACAGAGCTAGTTATTCCAAACAGATCGCGGAATACGTTTTTACTTTATTTATTACAACAGTCACGCAGAAGAACGATATGTTTCCTAGCACCTTGGAAGGAACACAAAGAACCTAAGACGTGTCTATTGAACCCAGAGTTGTACAATGACACAAATGGCTTAATGACGTCATTATTAAGTCACCTGGTTCATCATGACTCGAAGGCAATTATGTAGTCAGATGTCGGAATTAAAAGCCACTTCTGTTGTTTTCTGGAAAAACCAATCGCTTTGTTATCCACGAAGATTAATGATTTACGAGCTCAGCATGTTGAGTAGGCTCTGTTTAGTAACACTCGCGCAACAGAAATCAGAGAGCTAAAGGTGACAGGTGATGCATAGTGTTGTTGGGTTGTTCATGTGCATTTCAATAGGTATTTAGGGTCAGCATCAAAACCGCCCGTCAAACTGACTACCCCAAGGTATAGTGGCGAAGATGGGGGATCACTGTAAGGGCCTGCCTAACTAAGATACACTGACTGCCTTTCTTGAACAAAGTGGAAATATGGTGCTGTCCTTTCCTCTTATTAAGATTGCCCTGTCAGTTCGACCTCGAACAAACTTGATAAGTAGGCTACTAGCTGCTTTATGGGTTATCTTACTGTTGGCCAATCAATGGGATAAATAAACGACTTCACTGATGACCTGCTTTCTTCTACAGTTGTCCATCCCAATCTACCTGGACGCGGACACGTGGATCCAAGCCCTCCAACAGGTCCTCATGCTGTTACTGGTCCTTGCGAGATGGACACTACCCAAAGGGAAGATCAGTCGGGAACGTCTCTCACAGATCTTACTCGTCTACATCGCCTTGGCCTCGGACATCATTGAACTATTCGACCTGTACGAGCTGCAGCAGGTCATGCATGACTGGCTCATCTTCCGTGTGATTCTCATAGTGTGGACAGTCAGTCTAATGCAGTTCACTGTTGTGCTTGCTTCAGCACGTTCTCGAAGGTCGCCAATGGCTGTGGCCGGGACAAAAAGTACCACGTACACCACTAGAAGTGGCCGGCAGATTAACTGCATTGAGGTGCTTTCCCTGATCACCACCATGTTTATCCAGGACATGCCGTTTTTGGCGATTCGGCTCTACATTGTCATCTTTTATGAAGTGATGAGCAACACACTGCTCTTCTTCGCGGCCAAGAATGCTCTGATCATAGCAATGCAGTTGTACAGGCTCCTCATCATCACCTGCTGCACTGACGACGACAAAGATGGCGACGGGTTCGTTGATGAGGACGAAGATAATGTTGAACCTGAAATGCCAGTGCCTTACGATGAAGAGGATTATGTGTCACCTACCCTTCGACGTGCCCAGAAAACCGTTAAAAATGAACGTTCTAGTGATGTCGAGCTGCTCAAGGTTTCCTTCAAACCAAAGTTTTCCACAGACAATGGTCATGGCCAACACTTGCCAGGTGCTGTACCAGAAGTGGCTGATTAGCTAGTCAAAAGCAACAATCTCTGGTACCAGAAGTGGCTGATAAGCTAGTCAAAAGCAACCATCTCTGGTACCAGAGGTGGCTGATTAGCTAGTCAAAAGCAACAATCTCTGGTACCAGAAGTGGCTGATAAGCTAGTCAAAAGCAACCATCTCTGGTACCAGAGGTGGCTGATTAGCTAGTCAAAAGCAACAATCTCTGGTACCAGAAGTGGCTGATTAGCTAGTCAAAAGCAACAATCTCTGGTAACAGCTCGAATTTCTTCGGTGTAATTTGTATTAGGGACAGATGACACTGCCATCTGTAACACCAGAACTGAATTGACTGCCATCAGTAGGGAGATGGCACTGCCATCTGTAACACCAGAACTGAATTGACTGCCATCAGTAGGGAGATGGCACTGCCATCTGTAACACCAGAACTGAATTGAACTATAGGAAGATCGAACTTGTCTTAATTGACTGGTAACTTCTGCAGCAGGCAAAGGATTCTCCTCGCCACCCTGCCTACAACCAATGCCAGACGAACTAATGGTGATCATGAACATTACTGGCCACTTTTTGACGATAGGTCATCTAGGCTTATTGATGTATCATCATAGATACTCAATGTGACTTGTATTCATCAGCGTCTATTGCTTGGTAGCTGGTAGCAGTCTCTCTGTCATCAATGTATTTATTCACTGTACTCAAGTGTCAAAATTAATATCATTACTGCAATGTATCAGGACAGAATATTAACAAATCTAATATATCTGCATGCTTGTCATTCAATTCACATGATTTGGTGTATTGACCAGGATGTCCTTGTCATCTTCCTGGTCAGATGACACAACGAAGAAGTTGCGAAGTCATTTACATCTATTATAGAATATACTTAGTGTATACATGGTTCTAGCCTCACTCATTTCTTTACCATTGGTTTTTGGGATGTCAGTAGTAGATGATGCCACAACGCCTACTGGTGGTAACTCATATCAACGCTGCACAGATATCTTAGATCAATTTGGATAACTGTTTTGGAAGCACATGCCTCGCATACATGGCATAATTTGGTCTCGTAAAGCTTAAAGGTTATCATAAACTTGGATATTTGCTTTTGTAACATAGGCCTAACATATGTCGTAATCGCGGTGAAAACTTCTTCTCAATCGCATTTCCCCACATGCCCCTGCTCTGGGTCGCTCGGTTCATCAATGACCCCCTCATTATCTACATCCTTTTCGGGCGACCCACAAACAATAATCGAAACTCTGTAAAACTGTAACGCTATAATCAAAGCGTTCTTTGCAGCAAAGAAGAGCAACGTATTACTCATTTTTCTGTAGTAGGCGATGATGTATATTCTGATGAATAGGAATGGGACATCTTGCAGGGCCAGCGTTAGCATTAATGACAACACTTCAACTCGATCAACTTTGTAATCTTCGTCTATGTTTTGTTCCGCGTCCGTATTCATCGGGGCCACCATGACCGCCTGTGATTTTCTCGACTTTGACCCCGCGAGTACCAGTGTGAATTGCACTAAACTCAACGTCCATGTTACCAATATGATGTGGAAGAGTACAGTGTCTTTCATGACTTCCTCCATTTCGTACAAATCGAACAGCTCGATGATGTCTGACGCCAATGCTATGTAGACCAACAGGATCTGAGAGAGGCGCTCTCGTGTGATCTCACCCTTTGGGAGAATCCATCGCGAGAACACCAACAGCAGCATGAGAACCTGTTCGAGTACCTCGATCCATTTGTTTGCCTCATCGGCAAAGGGGTCTTGGATGGTCAGCTGAAACCGATAACATATCATCATTAAAATGTATACGAACTTTCAGACTAGGATTAGAGCCGAAAAACCGGTGACCTATTGGTCAGTCACAAATTCTATTCGGAATGACCATCCTCCAGCCGTGAGCACACATTACTAACACCTATCCTTTTCTTTTTTGGCAAAAAGCATGACGTTCAAGAAAGGACTTCTTTTCTCCTGACTTCGACTTCAACATACATTCAATGCGTCGATCCCTTCAACGATGTCACACACCGTTTCGTTATCTTATCTTTCAGAACAAAAACAAAGTTGGTCTACCTTCTTTATATTGAATAAATGGAAATGCAGGTGAACAGTTACAGATCCATTGTAATGGTTGATAAACAAATTCCCCTCACGGTGCCTTATACAAACAGGTTTGTTTTGATGCAGAGTAAAGCTTTTAATAAGTAAATGTTAGCTTTGCCATGCTCAAGGTTCTGCACAAGTTGTCGATCAGTTCCAAAACACGGATCAAGTTTGACACTGTGTGTAGGCTTATTTGGCTGAAACCCATTCATCATGTTGATCCTGTGCTTATACTCCTTGAATGTCATAGGTGTAACTAACTCTTCTCTGAATCACAGGTAATATCCACACCTGTTGTAAGAGCATCCCATCCTGGATTGTCTTTTTCTGACTGCTAGCTCTAAACTATGGACAAGAGAGATATTATGTGTACGTACCCCGTTTATAATGGTGAGGTTCGCATTAGTTGAATTGGCCTGGTTAGTTTTGGGGTTATTCCGCTTGTCCAGTTCGAGGAGCCAAATACCGGGCACTGTACACACAAGGAAACAAAAGAAACTTGGGGAGAACCTAGAAAAAAAGGTAATGAAATAATATCAAACAAATTAGTTAATAATCATGCACTAACGCCTATTGCTTACAGACTAACTGGGTATCAACTGACGACTACGTCTTTACCCGAGTTGAGATGACGCACATCTCCGAAACTGCTTCACGCGAACTGCAGAACTAAGCTCTGGTCTGCGCGTATCCATAGACATCCCCTGTCTTTTCGGCAGCGGTCTGGCCCGAGACTACACCCAGGGCCAGAACAAGGGGGCAGAACAGAGAGGAAAATGCTCGAAGCCTCACTGCCCTCTTCCCCAACCAAGAACAAAAGGTTTACTGCGGACCAAAAACCTACCATTTAAACTCCGCCCCTTTCCTCTTTAACAATGTGAACGTGGCTTCAATAAGCAATGGAATGAGAGTTAGCAGTAGTAAATAATAGTACGAATTCCTTCCTTTGACTTCGACCAACCTCCACGTGGTGACAACACAGAGCAGGACGAACAAGCACCTAGTCACAATCGCCTTGACGATGTTGAGCGTGGTGGTTGCACATTCACATCCCATACTTCATGGTCTTGATATCACTGTTTTCTTGCGAGGAAAAGAAAGGATTAGAGTTTAATTTGGGGTAGGACAGTTTGTCGAACTATCAACGTTCACGCGGTAGAAAGGATTAGCATGGAAATATCTATCACATCTCATTTGCTATATTTGATATGGAGGACCTTTCAAAATTTGAATACAGTTTCAACTCTCAAGTAGTGCTATTCGTTCTCGTCCTATTACTGTCTCAAGTACAGATGGTAATGTCTGTAGGTAAAGCTTCTATTAGTTTCTAATGAGCGACTCACCTTCTCAAAGCTAGATCCTAGTGTTCTTTAGACACCTTCAACCTCATATGTCAGTATTTCAAAACAGCCAAAATATATATTCACCATTTCTGTCGCATCTGTGACCTCTTCTTAGAACACTTGAGACACCTCAACTTGAGATGGGTTTATACCTGTCCAAAACGCTACCACAGGTTGTGATTTCGACCCAATTCTCTCGAGTTTTATTGATAAGCTTAATCAGTGTTTGGTTTACACAACCAAATAATTGAGTTTCTAATGGAATATCATCAAAACCCAATCTTGCCCCAGGACAGGATTATTACCAGTAATTCAAGGTATGTCGTCTATACAAGGAGGTTAGAACTGCAGAAATGAATGGGACCAGGTCCTCGCCTATATCGGGGCAGGATTAAGAGGCTGCGACCGGTGGCCCATCTATAGCCTTGTTCCAGTAACATTCCTTTACTTCCTCATCACCTTGCATGCCTTGTTGGCAGGCACGACCCCTAAGATGGCGTCACTCTTTGGTGACTTATGGTATCGCTTCAGGGGATGTTATATCTGTTTCTCTATGAACAAATCTTCAAATGATGGATTTTTTGCCTTAGGATTTTTT
The DNA here is from genome assembly GCF_910592395.1 of Lineus longissimus. Classification (NCBI taxonomy): domain Eukaryota; kingdom Metazoa; phylum Nemertea; class Pilidiophora; order Heteronemertea; family Lineidae; genus Lineus; species Lineus longissimus. The sequence continues at coordinate 28,495,544 of NC_088308.1, forward strand.
TGCCAAATCATTTGACAAGATCAACAAACGCATGCCCATAGTGTCAATAATCGAACAAGGTTGACAATTGTTACCGGGGATCTCATTTAATGACAAGTCTAGCGGCCGATTGGTATCACTTCTAACAAAATCTGCACCAAGCTTCTTTGCTATATCAATTTAAGTCTAAAGGTAAAATTGTGACGAAAGGAGTCTCTGCGACCTCCGATCAGACTATCGGAGAAGGAATATCTCAGCAGCATAAGTGTCGAAACCAGTACAGTAATATGAGACAGTGATTTGATATTTGTAAAATGCTTGCGTTATCAATCGGGCTATCATTTTTTTTAAATCGAAAGTCTCATCACAAATCATGCAAGGGCACCTTCGAAGTACTATGAATCACTGGCCTGAATGTGTCAATATAACTTCGAGTATCGATTGAACATCGACGTATGTGACCAAGTCCGAATGATAAATTTATCCACCGGTCGCAAGTCTGTCGCTATATTCTTTGTTTATCTGACCGACCGCTTCCCCATGCCCATGTAACGGTAGAAATCGAAAGAAGTCCCGTAGTTGGAGTCGGGGCGTTTCCCATCTGAAAAGAGAGAGAAGAAGATGATCGTCTTGAAGTTGCCTAGTTGTCGCAAAGCAGTGTGTATCTCGACGCGAGAGAGCACGTTGATAGCATACTTGTTGGCCCCGCATTCTCGGGCAACTCCTCTCACCAGATAGTCTTGCGTTACGCATTCGAAAGGACTCTTTCGTCGTTTACCATTCCTTGTGTCCGAATGAATGCTCATTAGTCCAATTGTTTACTAACTAATTGACAGGTGGATGTTTGCCCATTTTGATGGCACTTCCACATACCAGCAGTCATACAATAGCTGGCACTTTGAGTAAAATATGACGGCTGGGGCCGTAAATAGTTTTACTGTGGCGGCAGCTGCACAGCGGCAAATGCTCCAGAGGAACGAAGCCTCTTGTGTAAAGAGGACTGCTTCTTTCTCCTTCTATAGTACTTTGAAATAAAGCAATGTAGAAATGCATGGTAATAGTTTTTAAGATGAGTCAATGTTGGTGAGGATAAGGCAGCTAGCTATGTTGCAAATTGGTTGCTTTCTGGTAGTTTTGCTGATTGTGTTAAATGGCAATGCTGTCTGCTAGATTGTACATATCTGGTGAGAGTGGGCTTCGTGTGTAATATCAATGCGATCCCATGGTTTTGGAAAAGTTACATTTGAAAGAGAGCAGCAGCCAAGCGTAGGTGTCTCTATATCGCTTGTCAAAGACATAGCAAGATCATTCACATGGTAAATGTGATAGCGTTGGTTGTTGTGGGATGGACAGGGCCCAGTAAGACATGACCTTTGTTGGTTGTTTTCCAATGATATTAACCTTACTTGTTATGTCATTTTGTTGCAATAAATGATAGGTATGTAATATTCTCCTTAAATATTTGTGCTGATATGACCCTGGAATGATTTGACATATATTGTGAACAGACTACTCTCATTGTAAAGCAACAGCGTGGTTTCATGAAACGGAGAGTATCGACGTGCAATATGTGCCCACTGTTCGGTGTTTCATATTCAAAGAGCGTGACTGAGACAGTTTCAGAAGCGTAGAAAGCATACAAGAGCTCATGAAATTCAAATCAGTAAATCTCTTGGTACACTTGGCGAAGTTAAATAGTGGTTTTCTGGTCAAAGTTTTATGATAATGATTGGACGTTCAATTCGGATTCAAATGCGTTTCGTTGTCTGATGTAAACTATCAATGGGCCCCTTGGGCTTTACTGAAATATAAACAGTCATTCTTTTAACTACAATATTTTTTATATTTCTAAGAAGCGTCTCGGACTCCTTGTCTGCTAACTTGTTTATTGAGTACCTTGTCTGTCCACATCTGACTCAAGACTGCTTGATTCCGGGTTTCTCTTGCGAAGACCTCGCTGTAGTACGTTTAACTCCTGGACTATGCTCTTCATCATCGCTGGGTCAGGCTGGAATGACAAGAATAGAAGGAATGGCACAATTACAATGTGGCTTCTCAATCAGCAAATTGTGAGATATCAAAAGCAGCCCATTATGCCACAATGCTGTAGTATCTTTCTTCAGTTCCCCTTCCTTTGATCTATCATTTAGAAAGAATATAAGTGAACACAATAGGTGAAAGAACAAGTATGTCCTCCGTTGGAAGGGAAATTACGCAAAACATAGACGTTACTTTTTTAACACTTTTTAGACGAGAAAAAACGGGCCGCTGAGTCATCTTATGTAGTTGCAACAACCGTTGTGAGTGGATAGCATGTTGCTAGGGAAACTCAGCAATATTGCGGGGTGCCCAGGGATGCCTTCCTTACATTGTCTTTAGTCAGAATCGGAGATATAGTCATTGAAAGCTAGAACTGGCCACTGGAGAATTGTCATCCATAGGAGATGAAAAATTGCAGAGTAAAGCACTCGGAAGCTGGTAGAGTAAAAAAGGCAACCAGACCCGCGGGAACACCAAACGCGTTATTGAATAAGTAACACAGCCAACAACGTTTTTCGGCTCGTTTTTTTTCTCGTTCAGTGGAAACCCGAGATGAGTAATTTGTTCGTATACATCAACGATGATCTAAAAAGACAAAGATCATTCCCTAATCAGTTGTTTCTACGATTTCTTATAACTCGATGTCATACAAGTGACAGTTAGCTGACATGTATAAGTATTAGTATTCGATTACCACTAACTAAACATGGTTACCTCTCCTGGTTTAATATGGTATCTCCCCAGATTACTTGCCATTTCTCAGAACATTCCAAAGGCTACTTCACGCAATATGATTAATCAACAGCACTGATGGAGTGTGGCTTCTCGCTGTTGCGGTTTAAATGTATTCTTGATAAAGAGGCGAGCCTTTAAAGCCATTTGGTAATGCTTATCCGTTCGATTCTGCTTATCTTTGATGAAAGAGTATATGAAAAGCTCGGCCTTGCTTTCATAACGGTCCTTTTGTGAACATATTCGCTGATCTCTGGCTAGATGATATTCCAATTTCCGTACTGTACAGTGCACGTTGTTCTGCTAGTGACAGCCAATATAGAAACTACCAGTTAACTTCCAATACTATATATTCGTGGTCCTGAATAGCCATGTTTCGGCACCGGTTGCCTCTTGTGAGTGCCCAGGTTCGGGCGTTTGGCATGTCGATGTCTTGTTCCGGTGTGACAGCGGATATAGTCCCCCTGGAGTCATAGTCCGGTAGCATTGTATTTGATCAATTAAGCAGCATGATCTATTGTACCGCTAACCCTAACCAAAACATTTAGCAATGCGGGCTATTGTTACACGGACTATCAGACCTAGGACTACTATCCCTTGCACACCGGCATGTAAAATTTGTCTTGAGTGTTTTCTATGTTACTGTGGTTTATACACGCATATTATACATACAGTCAAGAATTAGTTTGATCAATTCAATTCACGTAAGGAGCATGTTATGTATGTGCGTTAAAAACGCACTTGCTCACACGGAAAGTTGATATTTCAAGTATCCACTGTTAAAATGTAACAGTGGATACTCGAAATATCGACTTTCAGTGTAGAGAGCTAACTAAGAAACATAAGGACAATTAAATTGTCCTTATCGTGTTTCTCAGTAGTGTAGCTGCTTTGCGTATATGTCTGATAGTTTTAATGTGATGGGATAGAGATTCAATGAAAGAGCATTTGTATGCTGGCTAGCCGCAATAAAGATAACGACAGATGTAGCCAACATCGGCTTCATACGGGACCACGGGTATCATGACTGGGTATAATGCGAAATGCCTTTTCGCTCCGTTGTTGATGGTTACCGATAATGCCTTGTAAGGATGATTCAACATTAATCATGGCAAGTGCAGCAATACCTTTCTAGCCAACCATACAGGCTACTGACCAGCCACTAGCTGACCATCGACAATCGGTGACCAATAAAAGTGACATGAAGACATTCTCTTGGTAGGGAGTCTCCCGGGATCCAGCTGACCGAATATGCACATACTAGGTGTCAGTAATCATTGTTTGTTCCGACAACACTACTTATATGCACGTTGTCGTCGCCTTGGGACAGTCACTCAGTCTATCTGTTGTCGTGAGAGCTAAACAGCCGTCCTTGGGAGCCAGGCGCCCTCAGCAAAGACCGTGGTTATGGATTGTATTATCACAAAGTGAGTATGTGAGGATGACCAGGGATGCTGTGGTCAGTGAGGTGTATGATCCTTAGTGATACAAGCAGCATTGACTCTAATTGACCAGGGGTTTTAGGAGGAGGCAGTGTGTATCATGGTAACATTCTCTGGCCCAGTCTTACCTGCTGGGAATTGATCACGTTGAATGGTCGTCCTCTTTTGCATCAACACTATGAGGACCAGCCTACCTCTAAAACGACAAAGGAGCACAATCCGAACGATTGTTGTCTTAACGATGTGACGATGTCACACTTACGATGTGATGGTGAAAATACGAGTCGGAATTGTGTAGTGCTCAGCACTTTCAAACCTTATTTGCTTCTGAAGCTACCATTGCCTAGGGCATGATCCATCTCGTACACTGCCAATATCAACATCCATTACCCAAAGCATGTGTTTTCAAGAGCCTTAGGTGACTTCATTAGACGCAGACTGGTTGACTGGCGGCATTTACATCACGAAGATACACCTCGATGTCAAATAGGTACAGACACACAATAAGTGCACTCAGAATGAGAATGTACTAGCTCTAAGATACATTTTGAACCCGGTCAATAATGGTACCTACGTTGAAGGAGGGAAGGGGTTGCCAATGCTACTTGTGCTAGCGTCTCAGAAGTGATATCGGACCTCTTTCACTACGTCATTTTAAGAAAGTCCACCCACGAGATGATATTTATATCGTCGCCCGTACTTTCGTGACCTTATGAGCCCCTACATGTACGATGCAAATCCACTCTTCGACCGATCTCATCTCACTACTTTTAGTATATCGGAGCTATATTTACATGGAGATTAGAGCACGAAAATGTCAACACAGAAGTAAAGAAGAATCGCATGAGCTTCATAATGGTCCGACGACTTGACAACAGAATAACATTCTTTCCAAAAGATAAACTACATCAGGCATATTCAAATTGACGCATGTAAAATCCTAGAATAGTTCCATATCTGTGGTGCAGTGAAAAATACTGTCATTTCATCCTTTAACTCAAATAGTGTTGCGTTTATATTTCACTGTGGCAGGTCACTTTTTGCCATTTGAAAACGCATGAGAAAAGGCAGTCTCCCTAAATGTGATTACCCAGTGTCGTGATGCTATTTGTTCTTGAATAACACAAAATAGAAGAAAAGTAAACCTATTATGGTGGATATCCACACTTTTATTGCGTATGATGTACACTTCTTTACTTATCGTAATGATAGCTGGTTGATATGATGAGACGCGGTGTCAGACTGTAAAATCCGATGCCGTGACAACACATGATTGTGTGTCATCGACTGCGACAAGCTCTTCTCAATTATAGAAAGCATCAGTTGGGACATGTGGTTCGTTGAGATAACTAAACGTGGATCTGAACGGAAAGTTAGCTAAACAACATTAGAGGGCTGATATTATAGCAATAACACGGATAGTGAATGCATCTTGCAGGATATGAAATGAAATTTTACAATACGTTCCCTTATGAACGAGTTCGAGATACCCTGTCCTTTCCAGCGCTGGTTGAATTTAGTCAGGTTGACTTTACGTCACTGTACTACTGTTCATAAGCTTGCTCGTCACACAACAAGACGATCATACACTACTGGAGCAAGAGAGTAATAGAACGTCTTATGGAGTAATAGAACGTCTTATGGAGTAATAGAACGTCTTATGGAAAGTGAAATATAGAATTCGCCCCTCATAATGTGATGCCGTGTTGATGAATAGATAAGCAAGCAGCAAGACAGTGAGGGAGGGGCACTAATGGCTTCATTACCTCAAGTGGCTTCTATCAACCAAGCGGGAGAGGGCCTGGGGGAGGGGGGCTACATGAGAAGTCAGCCGAGGAGTACTAATCTGGCTATGCAATTGGTGCACGATGCTGTTTGCGAGTATACCAACTGCTGTTTGCGAGTATATCAACTGCTGTTTGCGAGTATATCAACTGCTGTTTGCGAGAATATCAACTGCTGTTTGCGAGTATACCAACTGCTGTTTGCAAGTATACCAACTGTTCACTTATTTCCACTCTGTGGTCTTTGTCGACACTGTATACAACGTGCACTAACTTCACGAGAAGATCTACATATCAGTTTCAGTTCCATCAAGCAGTTTTTTCCGAGTGATACTTTGGATCAGTTCCATATACATTATGCCTTCTTCCCTTGGCAAACTCTCCCTCTCCCTTGTGACTATCAGCGGCGACACTATGCTCGATATCTGCATAACATCATAGAGCTGTCGTCGCTAACCGTTCGCTTTGTGTACGAAAGGTAACGTAAGCTCGACTTTGATCTGAAGTCTTCATTCGATAAAGACTGAAATGTATATTCTTTTAGATAGGCGGAATCGAAAAGTATAGTACCCCAAAGGTATGGCGAACATAGGTTGTGCATTGTTAGTTGACACGGTGCACAGTTACACAGGTCTATCCCTTAGGATTCCATCTCTTCTGAAGATTCGACGGATTGTTTCCTTCTTTTGCTCACTATTGCACTGTAAAACGAAATGGAAATGTAGAGGGGATGACGTGGATTAAGCTGTGACTTATAGAGGCATAAAGCTGTTTTCGCTTACTAGCGCTTTGCCAAATGAATAGTAACTCGAGACAGTCTTTGATCCGAGCTTCTCGGTCGATGAGAATGGAAATGTATATTCTTTTCGATAAGCGCAACAGGAAAACAGAGAATCGCTCACCGACGTACGCTATTGTCAGTTTCTGCCATTGCCATTAACATCGGTATTGACGTTTCTTTCTATTGAGCCACTGCATGTTGGTCTTGTTGCCGGTGTAAAAGTAAAAAAAGTGTCCCCCCTAGAAAAAGTGTCCGGGCCTATCGTATTCTGACAGATTATGGCATATGGTTCTATAGAGGCAATGACCGTCAATAGCTCAGCGCATAATAGAATCCTTTGTTCCCGGACATTTTATCCTAGGACATTTTAAACTTCCACCGGCCTTTGCAAGACATTGTCCAGAAAGCATCTTCGGGGGACGAGCATAGGCCATAATTAAATCAAAGAGTTAGTAACCGCGAATGAAGCAGAATGGCTTGCATCTCTATTAGAGACGAGAGACGCTTTTCATCAGACATCTGCGGTAATCCAAAATCGGTGAAATAGACGTGGCCGAAAGGCCTTTGAGAACAATGGACAAAAAGAATCATATACCAATGTGAAACTGACGTTGTACAGCTTATAGTTCATCATTTTATACCAACGCCATACATATGCGCGTTCTATACACTTTGATGCAAATTGATATAATGTAGAAAGGCGTGATATCATAATGGCGTTTCCATGCTTACACAGAAAGTACCGATCTCTTAATTCCACCAACGCCTCGAGCGATGCGTTAAAGTCACTGTACTAGGTGTACTGCAATGTGCTGGATGGATACATTAACTTGCTTTGAAAGTGGTCTTTTGACAGAGGATTGATCGCCTACATGTACATTTCGTCAATAATAACATGCTTCGTTCTTTGACTATTTTCTCCACTGTCCTGCTTATATCTGGATTAATTTTGATGAAATCTTCAGATTATTCCTTTCCATGTGTATCATTACACGTGCCAAGTTTCATTTCAACATATTCACTAAAAAAAGAAATCGGTCCCTATCCACCCTACCCCCACCCCCGAAAAAAAATTGTCAAAAGGACCCAAATGAAGAAAACATTTTTTACTTGTTTTGCAAATCTTCAAGCTGGAATTGTGTTTGGTCCCAAAACTATATTCAACAAAACCAAACTTTGAAGACATCAGTTGTTTTTTCACTGCGGTACCGGACTAGGAGGACCGTGACATTTACTTAATATGAAGCCGACTGCCGTTAGAGTGGTTATTAGGTAACGACTGTCGGTTTATCCATCAGAACAGTCCAAGACGCTCATCGGATGGAGATATTTGCCTTAATCAGCTTCTTGACGTCGGACTATTGTACTGTTCCATGAATTAATAATCAGACACAATACGACCTATCCAGACGGATTGGTCGCCGGCATATCGTGTTTGCTCGTTATTATTTAATCATCATTACGTACTGCAGGCGAGGTGTGAGTCTGGTTTGAGTAAAGCTTGTAGCGTGTGAAAATCATTTGATTATGGTGACACAATCAAAGATCTTAGTTTATTGTCATTTTTGGTATTCGACTTTGTCACGGATTGGGATTTCTGATCTCGGTAGATATATTGGTTCACACCTGTTGTCTAATAGAATTTAGCTGACTGTGAGGGGGCCGGTGGAGTAAACAACCAGTGACACTCAAGTTACATTCGCACCGAAACTGCACAGCCAAAATGTGTTGGTCATACTGGTGGTCACATTGTCACCAAATATCTATCCTCTCGTTTGCTATGTGTGTCAATTAGTATACCGTGACGGATGGTTATAGTCTTTTATGAGGCGTTGGGAATGGATGAAACACTGAAGCTCGTCCATCAAGTTGATAACACTATTCGCATGAAATATGTATTCTTTGAGAGCCCATCACTCATCTTTATTCGAGAGATACAAACTCCTCACCCATCTCTTCGGCGGAATACATACAAACAGTGAAATTTCATGTGTAGTCCGAAAGGGAATGTCCTGACTCCGATGCTCAAATCTAATGAAGGAACTAGACAGTGAATTGTCTCCCTCAACGTACTACTTGTGTATGTGGGGAACTATTGCAGGCGATAAGAAATGTAGGCCTACCCTTTACGCTTCTTCGCCCTTGCTGACTCAGGCCCTACCGACCCTCATGAAATGCGTTTCCCCCTTTTCTAACTCGCATGAAAACTCAATTTGCTTGTTCGTAATCGATTGGTTCTAGCGTTATTAGTGCAGCTTAACTAAATCAAAACCATCGCAGCATGAAATACGATAAGCAAGTTACGGTAATAGCATTTCGAAGCGAACAACACTGCTAATAAGGTCATTATTAGAGCGATAGCAATATGATCTCCCGAGGTGGCAACTAAATTCATTTCGTATTCTTTGGATAACGAATCTTTGAGTAAACTTAGGGGTCGCACTGAAAGGTCGCTGCACTATTAAAACCTAAATCAGCAAACAGTGATTCAGGCAGATGGCTTCAGGTATTGTTGTAGCTACATGTAGCCATAACTTGCATATGTATTCATCACGTGTATAACGGGATTCTTGACAACTTCCCGTATCCATTCTCACGTCGGCCTGCATTAAAGCCACCTCGCAGGTAAATTGCTGTAGCGGAGCAGAATGAAATCGATATTTCATTAGTTTTCTAGTTTCCTGTTGGGAACGTCCTCTTTGTCATACAAATATATAGTTACCAATTATCTATCAAGGAATAGAACGAACTGATGGACATACCTCAATGATATGCACGGGAGCCAAATAAAAGCCCGCTGGTTTCTTCCGACAGCAATGGTTCATAGCAGCCTTACCATCTGCCTGCTAATAGGTTGGCTTTGTGGTAGCTGACGAAAGTGTTTGCCATACATTCATCATTCGATATTTTTATGTGTCAATAAAACTATTTGCTGAGTGATTTTACCATTTCAAGCACTTGTTGGTCTGTAAATGGTATCAAAATTAAAAAAAACCATGGAGTTGAGTTGTGAGCTGTAGATGGTATTACCTTGGAAATGCTCATGTCGGAATGCTCATGTCGGAATGGGATACCTAAACTCTCGAGCTAAGACAACAACCGAGAACACGAAACAGTTGCCACGTCCTATTTGGCAAACTTTACCATGTTGATGCAACTTGTACTCCGCATTGTAGTTTGTTTGATGGAATAATCCCAGATAACCAACCACATCAATAACTCTGCGTAACTTTCTGTTAACGTATCTCATATTCAAATCTTTCTCGGGACGGAATGAGAAAAGAGTGTTTTTAAGGAAACTGACCATTGGCTATTGCTTTATTTGAAAAGGGAATGATACTGGAAAACTACTCACCTTTGAAGGCAAAGCCTGTAATCCAGTTAAAAGAAGGGCACCAATGACAATTAACACGTAATAGTTCATGTTGATGGTTGTGAGTTAAATAAGTACGATATACTTTTACATTGGAAACACTGTGAGATTGTTACGGCTGTGGCATGATACCGAGGTTAGTCCGTCATGATGTCGATCAGCGGTCGAGTATGAGTAGTTAAGCCAGTCATAAAACGCTAACGATAACGCTTATCAGAGCATCATCAAGGAGTTGAGGCGGCGGGAATCAACGCGTTGCACCCTGCTTTCTCTGATTATGGCGCTATCTGTTGGTTCATGTGATGCATCTGTATTAACCTACCTTCGTTATACGGTATGCGAGTGCAAAACCAGTCCTTTATCAGACGACCTCTTCTTTTGAGTTAGGGTGTGCAGGTGGTCATGGGTATAGGAGACCATGTCTCTTTAGATGATTTGTCCACCGACAATTGTAACGTTCATCCAAAGCAAATCGCAAAGTATCCTTCTTGAGCAATTGTCATGCCATCTAGCAGATCTTAGGCAGAATATTGGTATCTCGAATTCCTCTCGTCCCGCTCGCCATCTGATGTTGCTAAGGAGAAGAGTTTGGTTGGTTTGTTGCAGATAGTTCAGATGGCGAGGAGGGAGAGGTTTCCTTAAAAGTTGCAGATCAATAGATGAATACGCTAGGCCGGCGTCTATCTAGCTAAGATAGTTACCAATGGTACCATTCTGTCTTGCACATCAGACTTTATGTACTTTCTTTCAAAAACGTTCACGTTGTTTCAAAAACCGTCTGCAGTTGAAGAGCGTGGGCCTCATGTTGGATGAGAGGTTGTTGGTGTGACTCCTGATTCGGTCACCTCTTGGTTTTTCTATTTGTTGATTTCCAACTCTGTGCTTTGTGTCTTTTCAACAATGAAGATCATGATTGATGGGTGTCGATACCCAGCGGATTTCTCCTGCCTTAGATCCTCAGCTCCTTTGATACGGCGCGGACACTCCTCAACCTAGCTTCAAGGAGCTCTGTTTTTGCTTATGCTTCGATTAATTCACCTCGAAGTCGTTAAAGACCCAGGCAAAGCACTTAAACCTAACACTCATGGCGTGAACGTTACCCCAGGGATTGTCAACTACCAGGTTAATGCGACAAGTAATGCACTCTGATGTGTTAGATCAGATGAAGGCGAATGACTTTCTTAACTTCAGTCATTAGGGATACTTCAAAGACAGAAGATGCCTTGAAGCGAGTTGGAATGGATTAGAGGCAAGTTGCCCGCTTCGGCTTTAGAATCTAAGAACTCGTTTAACAAAGCTTTCTATGGAATATTTCCGTGAGGAACATGTTCCAGAGGACCAGCCACTTCCACTAAACAAGGAAAGCGGTTTCGCAATAAAGGACACGAGCATATCAGCAGGGGCTTCCCTGAGTGAGACTATGGATCTGCATTTGTATCCAATACAGTGTTGTGGGCCCGTAAAGGAATACTTCTACTGTTGATTAGGAAATAAATAAACCCATCAAATGACCCTCTTTGTCTTATCGCATTCCCAACACTGTTTTTCTCATTTAAGTTCAACATGTCATCGTTTAGAGCGAGTAATCGGTTTACAGCAGTGCACCCAGAATACGGAAGCCATGTCGCTTCTTAAGCCTTGAAGGCATTTTGCACGCTTAATCATCTCCTCTCAATACTTAATCAAGATTATCTCGCTAGATTTCAGTGGAGACAATCATCTTACTTCATGAATCTAGGATAAAAAACGATCGGGTTCGATGTGTGTAATTACTTCTTGCAAGATTGGCATTCGCAAACCACGGGCGATGCAGTCGTGTCATCAGTTACTCTTTGGCAGAAAGACTTTCCCTTACGAACATTCACGTCGGTCTAAGGGTTGCAAAGGCAAGCTCATGTTCAAACAGGGATAGTGAAACATCCGAGTTATAGTCGCAATCATGTCTCAGCCAAGTTGTAGAGGATCAGCCTTTCCCGAAAGTGGATTCATTGATATGTCTTCCAGGTGAAGGCTACCACTTGCCTTAAATAACCTTTGTAGACATTGAGATTAAACCTCGCCCTGCGTTCCAATGGCAAAGCCACACTCGAAAGATAAACAAATGTCATTAAGCTGTAAAAACTCAGAAAGGGGATCTTGTTTTACCCCATTAGTCCTGTCCGCCTGAGGTGACAGCTGATCCAGGGGTGACATCCCTCATCTGACAAGTAGTCGTCAGGCTGGCGGCAAACAGAACTATGAATATTCGCTAATAGTAATTGGCAATAATATAATATTCTCCAGCGGCCCGAACCAAATTATCGCTGATTATCCAATATCCTAGTCCTTGATTGACCAATATCATTAGCTACTTGGCTAACAGCTACAGCCAAGTGGAGAAATATCGCAAGCAATTGTTGTATTACGAATAACTTTTCCTTTGAGAGTACTCGTTATTAGGCTCAGTCATAGTAAGAATGACGTTAACTTCTTGATAGTCTCGGAGCAATCATTGTTCATGACCACTAGTTATACTTACTGTGCTACTCAACGAAAAAGGCAAATATGGAGGGTTTCCGTCAGCTTGATGCCCGTCACAGACGTAAGAACATTTCCGCACTTTTAGATCATTTGGCTACTTTTTGGTTTGCTTCTCTTCTGTAACACCTCAATGCATCATTCCTTAAAGTCAAGATTCTCTCATCAGTTCATAACAATCCTACTCCCATGATTCGAGCGCGATAGGCAATGATCTGATGATTAAAACCTATGAGCACTGTCAATCTTTGAGGTCTTCAATCGAAGAAACCTAGCTCTCGTGGACTGCACCCTAAGCTGGGGACCGACTTCGGCCTAAGTGCTTTTTGTCCACTTTTCGTTTCCACGATGAAATCCATCATAGGGAACCAGTAGAGGTACCCGGCAGAATGGCATTTCCACCAATTGCTGCACGGTATAGAAATTCCACCGCTAGAGGTCTGGAAGAAAGCTATCTCCCCCAATTCCTCCAGCAGAGGTCCCTTGTAAAAAGCCAGTTCCCACTGACTCCTGTGAGGTATATATGTGATCGAAATTCGCCCGGTTCTGTCGATTCATCATGTCTGACCTACTGCACCGTCTGATTTTCCAGGACATTAGTCTCCCGTCTTTCGCCTCCATGAATACGAATGGCCTCAGTATTTTTATCGGGCAAATACTGATTGGCTAATGATCTAGAATGCTTGGATGGAAGTCAGTGTGGCTTGTTTGAGAAGAGAACAGTATTTTGTATCGAATCTGTTTAATTCTAATCAGGGATTTCGTCTCATTTTGTGAAAAAGACATCTCAACGTGAGATACACACGGCCATAGTTACATATTCATAATCCTATATATCATAGGTATAATTACCTAACAGCGAGATGAACCACACTGCGATTTTAGCGACATTCGAGGGATATCCACCTTTGTGGAGAAGGCCGAGGAGAGTTCAAACTAAAATTGGTATTTTTGAAATCTGAACCGAAATATTTCAAAACGTGCAGCGGATATTTTCTTTTTCTTTTTCTGAACATCCTCTGATTCGTAATCGTCTTCAGTGAAAATGGTACACAATGAAGTTCTGTTTCCAACGAAAAACCTTTCCAGTGATGATCGAAAAACCTCTTTCATGATCGTGATGATATTCTTAGTAAGATCTCAGCCGAAGTAATTCACCCGTGCTATTTAATTTCATTAAAAGGTTATTGAAAGAAGTGAATCTAATCATTATAATGGAGCTGCGGACACCTCTGGTTTCTTCAGTCAATGATTCGATGTCATAGTTCAGAGTCTGTTCTAAACATCTTGACAAGCGCTGTAAAGTTTACCTCACGCATTCGCAATGCAACAGAAGTCCTGAAAGGTGGCTGAAAATTCCCTGAGGTGGCTGATAAAGAGCTAGCGTTCAAGATGTCGTGTCTTGAGTATGTGTTGTTACCTGGGCTCCGATCGCTCACTCCTGTTTCAAAGTATATGATGTTTTGTGGGACATCATTGGTCTATCGTTCAAACAAATCACGCATGTCTTACACGTGAACTTTTTTGAAAGACTGAACGTAAAAAAGACTGGGCTGACATTGAACCATATTCTTGTGAAGCAATCGAATCGTTTGCCTTATCAAGTCAAAGGTATATAGTTCAGTCAAATCGCATTTCCTTTGACTTTGAATTAGCTGAGAATATATATTCATGTGCGTGATGCACTCATATCACGAAAATTAGTGAAAAGTCAATGAACAGGACCACTCAAACTTGGCAAGGTGATTGCATTCAATTTGTCAAATTCCAATATGTTTAAGGAAAGATTGCTACAGCGTGCACTCAGGATAATCGAAATTGAATCCTATTTATAAAACGTGTTGCAGGATTTGGTCGGGATGTGACTTCCAATCATCATATTTGGCGAGGAAAGATTTGGATGAAATCAATTTGCAAAAACAAGAATTGTTGCTCCTTTTTATCATGTCTGGAATCCATCATAATAGCACAGTCATGCTTGATATGGCCTGAACATCGGCGTGTCTCTTCCTGTTAGAATGCAAGGAAGTCTACTGGTCTATGCAGATTGCTGTTTTGAGAAATTGGCACCAGTATCCTTCATTCTTCCAAAAGAAATTTGAAATAAACGAGAAAAAGCTCACTGTAGTCTGTGGTCTACCTCCTTCCTGCAACAAAATCTGTTTAATCCACGACACCGATAGAGAGAAATGACCTGCCTCGGTTCCTTGGTCTGTTAGCCTCGATAAGCTACGATCATCGTAAACTAAGTCAAGCTATTGACAATAGGTTAGCTTGCTAGATTAGCATTTCTTAATCGCCGAATATCCACCTTATCAACTCCTGTTTAGGCCAGTTTCGTTAAAATCAAGATTTATGGGCCACGTCCGCCAGATTATTCACAGACATCAGTTTGAGTTACTAACTTAGCTGTGATGTTTTGTAAGTCAGGAGATTGCCTGCCCTTATCCCAGCCGGGCCGGGTCCTATCCGATCACGATTTATGAGCAGCGACACGGTAGAATACTTATTACGGCCATTGCGGCGAATGTAGAATAAAAAAACAAGGCTGTTTACGTCTTCGATCTCGTAACATCCCGAATTCGTCTCGACTGCATCCCTGTTGAGCGCAAACGGTAACCGATCAAGATTTATGGTACCAGAGCGGCCAGATTACCCGCCGTAAATTAGCGAGGCAGACGATCACTTGCATACGGCCGAGGTGGGACGGTTAACATCCACAAAGATTGCCATTATCGATGCCGCCATCTTAATGGTCTTTGGCCGGTAGAATACATGATCGAATGTTTTAGGTCAGGATCTGTGTTGCGTTGACTTGACTAGTCGAGACTGGGACCGTTGTAGGCAAAGGACAATGATTTGACGCTGTAATGTCTGCTGAAGGTTTAGCAAGCCGAGCATCATGTCCGGGTTCGTGAAGTGTACTGAATACGCCATCAAAATAATAAATATGAGTTGGATTGGTGTCTCGATTTGAAATGCCACAGGCGCGCAAATGCAGAAAAAACGAAAGCACAAGTCAATAAACGAAAGAGAAGATGGTAATATGTCATCATTGGTCGTTATCATCATAAACGTCCTCTTTCTCGATTGACCTTGCATGAAAGAACCACACCGATTGAGTTCCAGGAAATAACGGGTTAAAAATTGGATGCCGGCAACCATTGAAACAGTAGCGTTCATTAGTACTAACGTCCTTGTCATCCATCTTATCGGTTGTCAGTGGTGAGGGATCCTCAGTACGACCATTGCGCATGGATATCCTATCGTGCATCATTCGATTGGCGGTGGTAATAAGCACGCGGGTACACAGAGACACAGGGCGAAGCAATCACCCAAATACCCTTCAGCGATCGCCAATGAATGCATGATTACTATTAGCTGAGCAAATTAAACAAAAGCGCTAGTATCCTGATATTAAGGACATCTACTGTCGGATATGTTCATTGCAACCGCGTTTATAGATGGATGCTTGGTGGACTAATCGTGACTGAAGATCTAATCGAAATGTGATATCGTTGCTCCGAGCGGGAGCGAAATGCTATCAGAGTTTACTTAACGGTCTTACCCTAGGCAGAGGCTAAGATGGTTTCTCGGTGGGGCTGGGATCGGCGATGGTCTGTTGTCAGTGGATGTAAGGGTCATGAGGTGAACGTTTACTGATTTCCCTTTCAATACAAAAGCCATCGCACGATCTCGGATGTCTGGCAAATACAAAGCAAGGGAAATTTATAGATCAAAATGAACATTTGAAATGAAATAATCATTAGTTTCGTAGTTAATTTCTCAACACATACTAAGGATTGTTTGAAGGTGGTTAAACGAATGTGCCTTATTGATATAATCACATAAGCTCTTTCCACACAACCAAATATTGTACCATTACAATCTACACGCGTCGTCTACTTTTGGCACCTTATGCATCAGCAGTGTTCTTAATCATATCCGCCCTACGGGCTATTTTAATGTAACAAATCTATCCTCGTTGATATACACGTTCTTAAAGTTTTATAGTTCTTTAATCTACTTCAAGATTGCTTATTTTTAAATGGCCCACAGTGGAACCCGTTGATATCGTCATCCTCCACTTTTAATTGATGGCTTCGACCTTCCTCGCCCTCTGCAACTTATCACAGCTGTCTCAAAGAAACTCGTATTGCATCTCACTTCACTTCCCAGCATCGATTTTATTCAAATCGGTTTGATTGTTTCCTGTTGAGAACATTCAGCAATTTGCTATAAATCATCATGATGAACTTAGAGTAATGGATCACCCGCTCCAGATTTAGACTGTGTAAGGACTAGCTTCTTTCATTTACACTTTTCTGTTAAGTACAAAATGTATAGATATGTCAAACAGATTTTGTTACCAACTTTTGTCAAGGTTCATATTTTGTTTGTATTTCGATGAGTGTTGCATCAGCCCTATTCTTTGCACATAGTGAGTGGAAGGTTGCAAGAGCTTTGTGTCTCATATGACCGTTATGGAAGTTTTGACCTTGGATACCAGTGACCCTGGCAACTTTCGAGCTCGTTTGGCCACTTTTCTGGCTGTGGGTACGATTCAGCTGGCCTGGCCTGGGTGATTAGTAGTTTGGGAGTCGGATCATGTCTGACTAGCAATGCTGTGAAATGGATAACGGTATTGTTCATAAATAATTCATTACCCTCCAGCTCACTTGGTGTATTCATCTTGGAATGGTCGAGGGTGACACATCAATTTGGGATACAATACTGACGAGGATGATAAATCAAGATGTTCGATCATGTGTTTTTATGTCTTGCTACTGGCTTACTGGAGGTCCATGGAATATAACTATTACGAGTGTGAAACATGATAGTAAGGCTAAGATTTGATCGAGAATGAGAACGTCCTGGCAATTCGACCACGGATATCGCGTTGCCTGTTGACATATAGGCATTGAATGAATGGTACCCCTTGAAACAGTAAAAACACAAACAATCGTATACTTACATGCAGAAAATAAACAATGCACTTTAAGTTTTAGTCATTTTCTTTTATTACATAATATATTTCGTACTAGTTTCCACGAAACTTGGAATGTCGACATGGTAAAGAAAGAAAGGAATTTACAAACAAGTAGCAAAGCATGAATAATAGCAGTTGGTTCACAGCTTGAAGCGCCCTTCAGTGGTGGACACCTTGGGCAGACCGAAAACATGTTAGGCGGCACTGATACTAGAAGCCTGAAACATGCCTACATGCAATAAATGCACTACCTTTACCTGTCTGACACTTATGATGCAAGGGGGTACACTTCAATGCATTGGGCAGCTTGTCAGGCTCTCTGGTCAAATCGTCCCGTAACCGTTTGACTTAATGACTGAATGTCTAACAGCAGTGAGAAAATGTCTTAATTAATCATCCCATACATATTGATATATCTTCGACCACTCTGGATACATCGGCTATACCATAACGAAAATATACCTTAACTGAAACTATAGCGAAACCACACGACTTCAACAGCAACATACGTTTGCGGCCCTTTTCGTAATGGGCCTACAGCCGACCCAAAGATAAAGAAGGCACACACATCTTTCAACAACAAGACCATAGAATATCAAGTTCGAAACAAGCCTTTATAAACAAAACGGCTAACTATATTCTTAACTGTTTACATTTTGAATACTGAATATGTTTGTTTTGAGCTCAGTTACATTTACCATCACGTGCTTCATGTAGACACATATACTAAGTAGTTCAAGAATCACAATTTAAAGATGAGCCACTCGTTCCTTTAGCAATACATTCATAACATATATGTTTTTGACAAACAAATGTATTTGGCAATTTCTTCCAAAAAACCAGACTTGTCTTCTTGTCAGATTCTGCTGCTGCTTAGTGCTAAAAGACTATCACCCATTTACATGTAGAGACAATTATATCAGGTCAAACCAGAGACGGAAACCTAATCCGTCATTATTTCAGGCTGCCAGGAGGAATGGAGGATTTATTCGTCAACTCTCATAACAGATAATTGATAGCTCAGCATGGATTAGGAGAGGATGTGACTGCCATTCACAATGTTGTTCCTTCAGTTCTCTTTAAAAACTGTGACAACGCTGCATGTCATAATTGCACAGTGTGAGTGGTCGGAAAAAAATATGGCAAAATGATAATTAGACCAACAGCAGATTTATGGGAACGACCATTACGTGTTACAATCTGGGACAGAAATTGGGAACTGTGTTAAATGGTTACGAGTTAGGGTCTCAGATGACAACTGCTGCAGTTCCTGTAATTTCTATGTGGTGAATCGGGTAGAAGGACGATAGGATTAGAAGCTTGTAAGCCCACGTTACCTTTACTGAATGAGCTATCTTCTAACTGCCCTGCTTGTGGGAACGTGATGCAAGCAAACCCTCAACCCGCTGCGAAGAAGATCATTGATTGAGTCAGTAAACAAATGAGATAGTTCCACCGTGAAGAATCTCAGAATCCGATCAGCCGAACAGTTTCGATTATAGGATCGAATGCAATTCAATCCAGATTACAAGCCTCGTGCTTCATTCTGCAATATTGAAACAGTGACGGAGGGCTACTTAAGGCTGTCATATTTCTCAGGCAGTTATTATTGTGTCCTTAAGTGGATCAGGCGAATCACTGATGGAACAGTAGGCATGTAATCTCGCTGTGTTTGCAACAAACTGAAATTTAATACATGTTTATTGGAAGTTTGTTGGTGTGGATTCTTAAATATGGAATGAGGCGATTTGGTATTTGGAAGGATTACTGTTATATGAATTGGTTGCCTGTGTCATCATACCCAGTAACTGATTTGTTTCTATATCATGCATTGTTGATATTGTTGATATTTATATAGAGTAATTATCAACAGGACGAAGAAACTGGATTTTATGTCAAATAAAGAAGAGTTCTCACGATATCACGGCTCACCCGGTGTGTTTCATGAAACTGTTTAGTTTCAACTAGTACGCGTCCCGTCGACGAGACAATGCCTAACACTTATCTTGCCGTGGTTACATTGATGAACCTTGTGCAGTTTTAGAGTAATTATCTAGGATTTAGGAATATTCATTTTATGATAAAACCACGAAAACATTTTGACGAAATAGATTTTCTTGCAAAAACACCGAAAGCTAATACATTTACATCAAGTCGAAATCTGATGTGCAAGAAAACCATTTTATCCTTATCAAGTTAAACCAAATGAGCATTGCATGCATCGCATTGGAGAAAAGAACATAAAATTAAGTCAATGTCTTGTGAGCGAGATAGAGTAAGTGACTAGGAAGTCCTTGCATTATGGAGGATCGTGATAGATTCAAACTGAAATACATTAGTTAATTGAAGTTAATTTGTATGGCGTATCTACCATGCTACAGTAGTGGCGTATATTATGCTGTTCCTTCGTATTAGGGAAAATAAGGATGCGTAAATCTCTAAAGCACCTTGTAAATTAAGCATTATACAACCAAGAAGGCGTCTACACTTGTTGTGGTTATGCTTCGGGACGATCTCGGATGGGGGAATCGGTCATTGAAGCTCACAAACAGGCGCTCAAAGACATTAAGTTCCACCTTTGCCTCAACTGGAAGCACAGTGTTTGCAAACTTTAATAACAGTAACGTCATTTCTCCGCCTTCTCCCCGAAGCTTTTTTATGTAACTCTTATCAAACTGTTGAATGTTTCTTTGCTTTCTCTCAGCTACTATGTCTACACGCAGACGAGCTTTGTCAATACCAAAAAAGCAAACGTCATCACTTCTATTTACTCGAATGCTACTCTTCAAATTGAAGAGCTTGTTAATGTGAAATTTCAAGCGGCAATGCTCGTTGTAGAGCGTAGACAAACTATTGAACATAATGTAGAAACATGTAGAAAGACACCATCCAATTGTTGACAATGAATCGCATATTTGGAGATGCTGAGAGCAATCTATTTTTCGTACACTATTGACTCAACCAAGGCGCACTTCAAAATGCATTGGAGGCAGACCAATAAAAAGTGGTATTTGCCGGATTCTCTTATCTAAAAAACTGTACTTCTTTTTTTAACAAGAGTGATAGCTTGTTTCAATATGTTGATGCTTTAAATGCGAATTAATGGTAAATGACAGAACTCCACAGCAACTGTTCATTTCGTTCTTGACATGCAGTGTGTGGATTAGTTACTTGGATGGAATCGTGGTAAACCTGATACGAAAAAGATGACGGTGGTCAATTTTTAGATATGGTAATGCCGTTCGATCGCACAACCCATGCCACGATTACGAACAATCATCACTCCATAATGCAAACCCCCGACTGTGATCGATCTCGCACCCTGGCTTGAGATCATGCATGTCAGATCCTATCGAGCTATCTGCAGCGGCTACTCTAGCGGGAGAATTGAAGGCTGTTCATATCACAGAACTCATTATAAACCAACTCTTACAGGGACCGAATTCGATTGCTTCACTCAATGACCAAGTGGAGTAAATCATGTAAAATTAGGTCCATATTGACCGATACGGACACTAAATGCGCGCGTAGAGTAAGAACTGCTGACGTTCAAGAGTGTTTTATATCTCAGTTAATTTTTGACGTTTTTCCATTTTGATCAAAGTCAGATAAACAATGGTTTGTTTTCATTGCTTCGTTGGCTGATTAAATCACGCTGAGTATGCAGAATGCGGCTACCAACCATTCAATCAACATCAGTATATAGTAACTAACCACACACCACTTGTTGCATTGAGAACTAACAAGTTACACTGTACGTCCTTATCATGCTATACCCAGACGTTGTAAAATGCCAACCATACTCCCTTTAAATCCCTTGAGCATAACCAACCCAGGGGTGATAACAGCTTCTTTCTACTGATCACTAATCGCCCAGTCTTTTCTTATGGAATGTGTGATATTGGAATTCTGTCGAGGTTTCTCGCCAGTTTCTTCCTCACAAGTGCTCGGAGATGTCAATAGTCAGCTTGCCTCTTGATTATTACAAACCATGGAGTGGTTATGAATAGTTTATGGTGTCGGCGGGAAGCTGGCGATGCCTTATGTACTGACTCTGCTTACAATACATGTGTTAACCCCTTAATTCGTCGGTTGTCAACAATCTCACCGCTGCTGCTCATTCGCAAGAGGAAAGTTTTTATGAAAGCATCATAACGTAATGAGAAGGACGTTGGCTTAAATGATTCGATAGCTTGATCTTCCTTCATACACCTTCTAGAGAGCTATTTAGACATCATATTTCCCGAAAAGTTGAAATCATAAACTTCTGGCTATGAGTACCTGGACCACTGAGTTTGATAGATTTGATATTCATACCTTGCCTGACCTGCTCCCAGCGAGTCAAATATCGGCGAATAATTGAACAGCATATCTTGTTTATCGTCACCACTTCTCTGGCATGCCTATACCAGTTTTTCGCTCTCACCGTTTTAATATTTCGGTCAGGACGCATTTGACGGCCCATAATCACGTCAAGAGTGATATAAATACAGTCTCAGTTACACTAGGGAAATACTCCATGGTCGCTAAGAGGGTGAACAGCAGCGGAACAGCTAAATATCCTTTTTTCAATCCAGTTGTTTAAAGTCTTAAATCTCCCATCAATAGTTAGACATTTCCGACTGCGGTTTCGGATTTACTTGTCAAGAACATAGCTGCTCTGTATCTCAATCGATAGTGGGTTCTAATCTGAGCTTTACTTTGAAGAGTTTCTAGAGTAGAATCACAAGAGTCGAGCATAGTTTGCCTATCGTAACCATTTGTGAGGAAGATCGACGGTGGTTGGCATAATGTTTAGACGAGATGTTTTTTTGTGGTTGAATGTGTTCAAATATATTTAGAGGGAGAGACAATTGTAACTAAATGGAATTGACACTGTTAGAGCATCATTTCGATACAGGTTGCACACCCGATGTGAAAAATAACTGCTTTTTATCAATCAGTTATTTCAGTTGAATGTGTATCATAAAGCATCAGGTGTATCGACGAATACTAGTTTTATACTACGTAACCTTATCCTTCGATTGATCCACAGCATAAGTTTGCCATTCTAACCGGTTATTACTGTCAATCCACAGCCAGACCCATTTTATGAGCGACACATCGTAACAATTAACACAACACATACATGATCATAAATATACAGTCAGGATTATATACACGTAACAAAATATCAACATACCGTTATGCAATTTTGGCAAATTACAACTGTCATTCAAAATCATTAAACAAAGCATGGTTGATTTTACTAATGGATAATGAACAATGAATCCGTAAGGAGGACTGCTTTATCTGTTGTATCTTGTTGATTCATCGTTCTCGCCAAGATAATGATATCATACTCTAGTTTCTTTCTGTAGGAACTCAGAATTCCTCGATTGCCGCCGGGAATGCTGATAATGCCTTCAGATGGATGGTTTCTAGCCTAACACCTGCACAGCCTGTTTCATTGAAGCATATCACATTTTGTCGTTTTATCTTATAAGCATTATTGATGTTTTGTGAACCGAAATCTTTGCATCCTGATTGCTTGATTGCATTAACGAGAGGTGCTGGTGGTAAACGCTCACCGTAAGATCATTCCCATATTCCATCCGTGTATCATTTCCCACGATCTGTTTACAACATTGTGTTGTGACAACCCCAGTACAATATGTTGTCTTTCTAATCCTGGAGTATCTGTTGATTTGTCTCAGCCACTTCAGCTAGCGATGTAAGCAGTTGATCACAAACCATCATATTTTTTCCAAATTTGATCCGGAATACGATTTTCATTACTCTCGTGGTCCCTTGTTTGAAAACGCCCAATTCGTTTTATGTTTGGACTCGTTTACCCTCAGAAAACACTAGTAGTAGCAATGAGATCTCATATCATAACGATATCCCGCCTGAACAGGTTGACAAACACACCACGATGAGAATTCGCTTAGAACTGTTGGACGCGGCGTACTCTGAAGGAGGACCCTAAGTGGTTTGGAGACTGCTGGTCGGAGTAGATGACGTGGGTGATGAAATGTATCGCACTCACAATCTATGTTACATGTGACGAGGATGCCAATGGAACTAATCGTATCCTTCGTGTAATCCCAGTTGATGAAAGTTGAATGCACCACTTATGATCAAGTACAAACAATAAAACGCTTATTTGCGGTAAAACAGTTGGAGGCTCGACACGTCTTTTGATGTTACATCAGGCGTAGATGTTATCTCAAGTTGAAATTCCATAAAGACATTCAGCAATGTTACTAACATCGTAGCGATGGAAACACTGGCGTTTACAACAAGTAATTAGCTGGACTTTCCTTATAAAGCAATCATGATGAAACAGCGCTACACAAAATCAGCCGATCGAGGTACACATATACATGTAACTCGAGTTACACATCACATGTAACTCGATTTGGTGGCTCAGTCAGCCACCTCCAGTGGTTGGCACGGACCTTGAAGAAACTGTCAATGAACACATATGTAGGAGGTCACTCATCTAGTCAGTAACCCTTCCTCTTTATCATAGCGAAATGCGTCATCTGCATCTGTCCCCTTTTCTTGTCCCCTCTCTCTAAAGTCCCCGTCATACAGTAACCCTGGTAAAAGTCTTGGTTGGAGACATTTGATGTTAAATACAGCATGAAATCAGGCTCCTTAGATCCTTTGAATTTGCCTTTTATGTACAAATGTCCGTTACCTTTCTCACACATTTTCGCTGTTGCATTTGTCTTTTTTGATCCACAAACCTCAACAATCCTACATGTGGACCTACTCCACCAAGTGGTCTTTATAACCCAGTAGGTCAACATAGCAGGTTGAGCCCAACCCTCGTACGGATATAATAATACTTTATTCGGATAGCCATCATAGTTCAGTAGCTTTTTACAAGCCTTTCCGCGATGCTCGTAATAGAAAAGCTGCACCATCTTGATTGAGTCTTTTGTTGTCCTTATCAGCTCGGTACCTTGGAATATACAATCGATGTGTCTTTAGCTAGGGCAACTGTCACAGAGCCATCGGACCTGGAATGAAGGGAGAAGTATGCTAATACACGGATTGCATAATGGAGATGGTGAGGCTGATGCAAATACATAGAACAAAACAGAGTAGTACAACATTGAGGGAGAGAATACACAGAAAACATCATTTTCCAAGTCATTGTTTACTTCCTAAGTCTCTTTTAGATACCTCGACATGGATAACATTCGTGAAGTAATAGAGTAATATCATGCTGTGTTTTGCCCCCAGTTTCATCGAGGTACTTCAGTGAGTCGCATTCAGCGACTCGAGGACATCAATACAATATTGATGAGAATAGTTTGTAAGGCAAATCAATAGAAAGGTCCCATAGAGGTCAATGAAGTTGCCCTAGTCATTTTGTACCATACATCTGTAAGATAATGGTCCAGGTCAGGTTATTTCCTGGACCATGCAGGAAGGTCATTTCATCTCGGAGCTCCTGGGTTAAAGTAACCGTCCATGCGATGTCTGATGTGATAACCTGCTACTTAAGCAATGCTATGTGCTCAAGTACAGGCGATTTCAAAGCCGTCATCGATTCACCAATGTGCAGGGTTGTATTGCCAATGAGATAGGAAGTTGAGACCAGAACCTATTTGAAACCAAAGAGGTGAATCCAACTCAATTTACTGGCTAGCATGGCCTCTTGGAGAAATGATGAACGTGAATGCAGTAGAAGTATCGGAAAGCGCTTGTTGTAAGATAAACCTGGTGAATGTATTGGATTTCCCGAGGCCACCAGGCGTGTAGAACGCTATCTGCACTTGTTATTGATAGGTAAATACTTGTAAATCAATTGGTTAACCTAACCGTGACATAAAGCGACGCAAATGTTGGATTAAGCTTATTGAATGGTATGAGGAGCTTGTCCAGTCCGATGATCATGACAGGTTTGAATAAAACATGATCGGACCAGTAGTGCATTAGTGCTCTTGGCAGAGGAGACCATTCATGCCCATCTCTAACTGGACTCGCAGTCATTCTTAACCACTTCTCTGTGGTTTATGTATACATGTACTATCTACTATCCTCTCTAGTACACCCGGACCATCTTACAAGTATATACTTTGGACCAACGTGCGATAGGAGAAAGCAGAGCTTAGGGGAATGCTACAGTCATTATCAATATCATTCGACATCCACATTCTCATGTACCACTTGCCTATTAGGCTGCCAAAACGGCCCTGCATTCCGTTACCCGGCTCTTTCCGGTCGGTGGTTGGAATGATGAGATGTCAACCTGTGACTCGGGGCTTGTTAGTTCGAAAATCACCCAAAAAAAAGGTTGGATAGGAGAGCCAGTTCCAGACACCAACTGGTTGCCCAGAGGTAGTTAGACAGAATAAGCAAAACGAAAGGCAAATAGCAGATAGAAACAGCTGTAACCACCTCACTGAGTCAGCTGGCATTTGCAAGAGCCACAGGTACCGTTTGCTACCAATCAATATATTCATTGTGGGACAGTTTTTGCAGATTAGCAAGCATTGCCACACCTGAGTAGGTATTATGTGGAAGCAGGTTGTAAGGTTTTTCAACAGTTCATACTCTACGTATTAGTAAAGGTAAAATAGACTGCAGTTTCCACATTTGCCTCCTTCACCCACAGCTCTGAAGACATTTTGCTGTGTGATTGCTCTGCTAAGAGAAAATGCTAACTCGAGGGAATTGAACCAAATACACGGTGGGGGCAGTTACCGCTCACAAATTGGAAAGTAAATAGGTTGAATAGCCAACGGCTAGGTGGCTGTAATTAGGAATTAGAAGATTCAGAAGATGTTATCTCCATCCTTGCGTGGGACGAGGACAGCCAATGCCGTACAATTACAGGGTGCATTGCGTTCTCATCCGTGCAGTCAGCGTTCGTGGTGATGCTTTATGCAAAAGAAGCGGTGTAAACATATCTTCTTGATAATGTCATCCAGCACAGGTAGTGGCTGCTTGCAGGTTAGCTGCAGTGAAAACTACCCAGATTTGCCGTATCTCACTGTAAGATAACTTGTCAATATCAGCTAACGCCTGAAAGAAACCGACATTAGTAGCCTCAAGCGAATTTCAACTAAATTAAGTTGACGAGAAATGTCAATCGGAGAAGAAGAGGATTCTCGGTGTTGTGTTTCACGCAAGGATGACATTAGCTTTGTAGTTATCTCAAATTTATTGAAATGGTGGAGCATTCAGTACAGGAAAAAACTTTTCTTTTGTTATACGTTGACTTGTCGCGATGAACTGGAGGGATGACTGCACAGTTATGTATGGAGACGAACCCGACATAAGTTGCAAGGTGGACATCCTGCCGTTCCTCCTTATCAGATGCATTACAGCAAGAAATGCATGAATAATATCTGTTGTATACCTTTATTCTTCGACTTCCTATAATCCAGTCGAAGGATGGCACAATGGTGAATATGCTGGACAGTAACTAAAGGTCACTGCATTTATAGAGCGTCACGTCCCACGTGTGGCCCTCAGATCAACTCGAAACCTGGATAAACCCTTTGATTCTGAAGTTCAAAGACAAGATGAGGTGAATTATCGAGAATCAAACAATATCATTATATAGGGATATTATCTTCAATAAATACTGTCATTACTGTGGCAATTCTAAAATAACAAGGATATACCAATGCTGGCAGGGGAGTACTGCATATGTGTGTTGAACGCTGTCAGAGAGGAGCTTGCTGGTGTCATAACCTGGCACCGTTTTGCCTGATACGATCTAAGCCATGGATCACTCATTGGAAGTCTCATTATTCTCCATGCAGTGCCCAGATGTGTGCTTGCCAATAGCAGGTTTATGTAGACAGACTGACCAACAACACTTCGCCGCTGATGTATTGACATAATGACAAAGGCCATATCCTTTGCTGCTGGCTCTTGTGATCGTCATCTTCCGGGCAGTCGACGTCTCGAAAGGTCAACTTATCCTCGGCGTATATGCGGCTGTAAGGCTTTATGCTTGACTCCGTCCAGTGCTGCTGGGAGTCTTACATGCATTACGAAGGATAGGCTAACATGACGTCCATTCCGAGAGAGGACAAAAAAATTAAACCGTGTGCGAATTTCCTCTCTGAGGCGAATGCTTGTGAAGAACGGGTTTCAATATCACCCTTTGCTTGCGAAATGCAACGTTGACATTTATAATCAAGGCAAAAAGAGAACTTTGTGCCTGAAACACTGGCGTGGCATTACCAAAAGACTAAGAGTTAGCTGGCTAGGGTTTCCTTGACTCATGTGATGCCAGTGACATTTGATTAATTGAATGTAGCCCATGGCCGATGTTGGCATCAAGGATCTTATAACGCGACCTTTTGAACGAACCAACAAAACAATTATAGACTGTTCGGTATATCTTTTAAGTCATCATACATTTGATGTCTCCGTCTTGGCACCTTCTGTGTGATCGCCAGTTTTCAGCATCGAATGATATCGTTCTACCAGTTGTTAATTACTTGGTAGGTAAATCAACGCAGGTTAACTATTGGGTGAAAGTGGTTTAACTACATGGTTTCTGTATACGGTATGCAAAGCTTGCATCTGAAATTGCTCACTGAGCATTATAACCTTATATACATATATCGTTTAAAGATACTGTCCGCTATTTTGTCCACTTTCGTTAAGAGCCTAATGCTAATGGTGTATTCATAGAAGCACTTGAATTGTCAGAACCTGTTATACGTGTAAGCAGATATCAAAATGTGTAACGTCAATGGCTTAAATATTCATTGCTTAATTTGACCCTGATTCATCCTGAGTTTTATATAAAGGGAAGCTAGCCTGAGATGGAGCATGTTATTCTTAATGTACGAGTCGGCTCTACAGCTCTTTTGAGAGAACTGAGTTTGGAAAAATAAATCGGAATAAATGAAGACGTGTCCGACTAACTTTGTAATTATGGCTACGTGTAGGGCCATTAAATCTTATACCAAACCAATGCTGCTTGATTTAAGGATGTGATAGTCATGAAAAGTAACAATAGCTTTGATTACGTTAACAGAATGCACCAAGCTCTTTCCTTTGAAAGATATTTCAATGACGTCCTTTTTTAGAGTATCTCGTTGCACTGGTGAGCAATCTGATTATCTGGAAGCGTAATATGACTCAGTCCAGATACACCTGAATACGTTTGACCGAGTAGGCGGGTCTGTGATTTATCATCCAGGGACGAATACTGAATGCATTCATAATGTTCTCTTGATCTGTGGTCGGTTTAGCGTATTTGAGGTATTGTTGATCGGGCCATTACCAAGATGATCAGGCAGCCAACGGATTGAATCGCTTCATCCATTTATTTACTGTTCTGAGCACGAAAGAAGTTCGCTTCGTGACTTTGATATTTCAAATAACTGTGAGCTATTGAGCTGTTGTCATGATACACTTTGAAAAGGGAACTGAATCCTGCCATCACATCAGTGTATTGCCGGTATTGTCATACAGCATGTTTCTTTTCTGCTGACAGTCAACATCTATGGAAGACCGGAATTAAGCTTTGCACAGCTATCATACGCCTAAAACGTAGTCTTTTGCAGGAAAAACCATTCCCCACAAAGTAATAGCGGTAGAGAACAATGCTGAGGATAAGCTCTTCTTTCTTTCCATTGTCCGCGATGTCAAACGCCATATTTCAATTGTATAGAATACACATTGCGGCAAGCTGTACAGCATAATCATTTGACCAAATGCATGTTGGCTATTCAAGTTCAACTCGCGTGAAGATCTTTTCGTCAAGCGTTCTCAATAGGTTGATACGGTTGGGAGTACTTTCAATTGTTGTCGATTGTATGGTTGTGTTCTTTGGGGGGATTGGGTTTGACGATTGAATAGTGTTGCGGAGAGATTAATTGGAAATCTTTTTAATGGGACATGGGGATTAGGCGAGTGGAATGTATAGGATTGTGTATATATCTGTAATGGAGCATGGAGGGAACTGAATGTAAGGTGGCATACTCTAAAAATGGAAATGACAATCGCAGCTCTGTGGCACCAGCCTATAGTTATTGCCAAGGAGAAAAAGATATGATACTGAATCAGAAATGATAGCCGATGGCATACTGTCCTCGTACCTTGACTCGATCCAACACCTCTAATGTATTCACAAATGATGTGGGAGTGGTGATGTTATGCAATAACTCGAGATCGTCTAGAAACCAATGTCCTACAAAATCTTATAGCATGATTTCAAAAGCAATCTTTTGTGGAATGGCCTCCGACATTGCAGGTAAAGCATAGTCTTGAGGCTTCTTGCTGCAAATAGTCACATGATCCTGGCTACAGTTTTCTAGGAGATCTGTCGCATCAGGCATTCATGCGAATTATTGCTTGTTGCGTTTCCCCTATGAAGCAATCTACTGGTTGCTGTGTCACTTCATACTATGTAGCCGATCCTTGCATACCGCGGAAAGAAATCCTTCTTCATTATCATTGGCAGCTTAGATGATAGATAGCCGAGCGGAATACGCTTTCTATGTGTAACGCTTCTTTACCTTGCGTCGAGGTTATCTTGTCAAATGCTTTTACTTTAAATGGTTTATAAAGTGGACTAGTTACATCCAATTAACTACCTTAACGATGAGGATCAATTGGAAAGGACTGGATACTTGAAATGAGACTTCCATAAGTCATTTGATAATACCTTTGGCAGCTTCATAGAATCTTTAATACATGTGGTTATATGCTATGTTCCATTGGACGATTTAGTTGCTTTGTTCATAGTAATTGATTTCACAAAGCATCGCCTTAGGAGGCAGATTGATAGCGACGCTAAATAGATACGTTACCGATTCTATTCTAAAATCAATAGGTTAGTGCGTAGTTGAGATCTTGTAGTTGAGTTCTTGCTCGAAACAAGTCATATTTACTGTGATCTTCAAACCAACCAAGTGTTAACATCAGCATTATCATCTTATGTACTCATGCATGTTAGTGTTCAAACCGATATCGATATGTTTATACAACATTTCCTTGAAACATTTTCCAATGGAAGGTCGCATGGTAGTAGTTAGAGTACATGTACTTCGGATATCTGGCCAATATTCAGATTAGTCTGGACGCTCTGCCAGGGACTGAACACTTCGTAGAATAAAACATATGACCTGGTCGCATCTGCAAAAGTTGCCAATGCCGCCACAAGGCCACATATAAGTGCCGTTATTACAAAGGTTTAGTTTCAGAAACTGGTGGGTAAAACGATAATCTTTTATCACGGATACGGTTGAGGCTACGACCATCCTGATCTTTATTTGCTGGTTAGCTTCTTTTATAAATGCCTGGCTGATGAATTCCTATTTATCCTTGATGCGCTCCTGTATAGCCTCATATCTTATCGAAAGCTGCCAAATTGCGATTGCAACTGCTATGATAAAGTGCATCTCAAAATGCGTTGCATATAATTATCCCCTGGACGGTTGTCTCAGATCCATGGAACTAAACGCAACCTCGCGGAGCCCTGATGTTGACGTTGCATGGTATCTCTATTAGGTAGTTTTTATCCAAGGTCCTCCGGCGGGATAACCAGGTACATGTAACATTCATCTTACCATTTCCCGTGTCTACGTGCCCTCACGACCCTCAGACATGATTACCCTACACATCAGAGAAGTAAGGGTAATTGCTGATTCATTTGCGTCGCATGGCGAGCTAGAGGTATAGTAGTGGATGCATTAGGTGACACAGAAATCGTGACATCGTGAGGTAGGCAAGAAACAAGAATTGATGTCATTAAAGTTGCTATATTTTATGTTTGGGTTGCCAAAAGCTTCTTATCATGTATCAACGAGTGGAATAATTATGACTCTATTAAAATCTGAAAATATATTCGACAAGCGAAAGACGTATTCTCTGTCCATTTGCTGTAGTAACCACAGTAACGCTGTGTTTCTTTCTATGAAATGGTAAATTCAATGCTTCTTCATCAGGTTGTCTCCACCAATCGATTTCCATAAGACATTGCCAAGTAACGACCCCAAGAATAGTGCATGGAACAATATCGCTCAATGAAGGCAGATAGAATGCTTTCGAGTGATTAGAAGGAAGACATCATCGCTGTCATAGCCACATTATTCTTCTACCATACAATTTTCTGTCATTTTTCGTCCGTCACGTTTACAACACTTTGTGATATAAGGCTGCATTGACTCATCATTGCGCGTCTTGCGGATTCGGCCCTTGACCCAAATTTCCGTCTCATTCGTATAGCTTATTGATCATGAGAATAAAGACATCAGTCTCGTGAAATTGAATCAACTATGCGTCAGCGTCCCTCCACGTTACCTCCAGCCAACTATAGATCTCCGCGTGATAGTTTAACAATGAGTACTTCATATAAAAAAGCTAAGATAAGAAGATCCACCAGTTGTTAACTGTACCTTCTCAACTTCTGTAACATGTGCTTTTCTTGTAAACATTTCCACAGGCATCTTTCAGGGGAAGTGTTTTAGTGATAAGGATTAGGCGCTGAGAACCTACACCGTCCCAATAGGAAACTAATGCATCAGGTTCTACATTTTATGTAGGATAACAAAAGATGAAAAAAAGGTACCCAGAGCGTGTAGCCTAAACATCTTGGATCAAAGCGTGAATATAAACAAATGTCCTTTGATACGCCAAACTGTGCCAGCCAAACACTGCATGCTGCATGAGGCGTAACACTTGGCCCGTAATAATATAAACACTGCAATAATATCCCGCTTTGTTATGCACGCATCCTTAGCCAAGTGTCTTTCGCTAGCATCGTCACAGAGTCGTAATGCAACACTCTATCAATACTATACTCACTCATGAAAAGCCCTTGATCATCCAATACTTGTAATGAAAGACTACTCCAATCTGTAGAATCCGAGTCGACTCGTTGCATCAACGCTATTCCTAACGAACAACAAGATTGACGACAGCCTCAGTTAATCCTGTCACCAGCTTTGCCGAGGCGCACAGCACGCTCGGCGCTCTAATCGAGTCTGTCTCACGCCGTCTCCGACACATCTTCTACGTAAACATCACCAGGCTTGTTCCGTTGCTTCCATCTCGGCGGCGAGCAATGATGAGTCATCAGCGCCTTTTCCGATTGGCTCCTGAGCTGCGATCGCTTTTTCTCCAAACACTTTCGATCTTGTTTGCGAAACCTAAACGAACCCATTTAGTTACATGCGATGTTTTGAGTAACCAAATGAAAGTAATTTGATAGCAGTTGCACCTATTGCTAGTTCAGGTTGTTGACCATGAAGAAGATGCTTTTCGTGTCGTTCAGTCCTCAGCTACAGTCTTCAGAAGAACAACTAAACGAGGGCAGCTTGCCTGAGATTGCAGTCGCAAGGAGGTAAAAGGTGGGGGCATATGTTGGTCTGAGTTGATAGGTTCTTGTGCCATCGAATATTGTCGGTTATATGGTAAGAAATCGGGGATGTGTCTAATCTTACACATCATCAATAAGTGTAGTCGGCGACTAAGCATTTAATAGCATTTGTATAGATTTTGTCGTACTTAGTAATGTCTGATGGTACCGTCGAAAAGTACTGTGCTATTTTCACTCTTCCACTTATATCGCAGCCTTAATATGAAAGGACGAACTGATATCCTCACGACTTTCCTGTACTAGCTATCAAGATCCACCACAATAAGAGTTAATTTGCTCTGCTTTTGAGACACAATCGGCTCTGGAGGCAAAGACACTCGTCTCCTTTACCCTGTTCAGCCCCCCAACCCCACCCCACCCCCAACCCCAACCCCACCCCACCCCTTAATGTGTCAGGTTGTAGATCTCACTCGTTTGCGAAGCCCTAATAGCCGTGACATGTCAAACTGCTACCTCCAGCACTAAGTAGTTAATGACTTCTCCCGTCGCCCTCTTCAAGCTCACATTGATGGAGAATTTTCGATACCATCGCAAATAAAATCACGGTGGCTGTGATTGGCCTTTTTATTGCTGCTGCTGTCACGCGGAGGGTTTTATGGTGGAGATGTAATGTACACTGATTTGGGAACTGTATTGGTATGATTGTGCGAGCAATGGCGGCTGCTGTATGTATGGATGACATGGGCTCTTGTAACCGGATAATACAAATTCCCATGTATGGCTTTTATGGTGAGGTTGTTGGAGTTGTATTGGAAATGAATGAAAGATGTAGTCATCAGATGCAGTGAGCTGCAGCGTGTCCATAATTCCAGGGTATGTTTCCCTACTCATTTCTTGATGACCAAACCCTTTAAGCCAGTGGTCATCGGTGAGCTTACAAGTATAAAAAATGGAGGTCAAGAACGACAGCACGCTTCCTTTGATGTCCGTTTTCTTTGACAAGCGACCTTTGATCGGGATGGAAGGTGATGTCAGGCACCAAACTCAGTTACTAGACTATCTATGAATGCTACTTGATATAAGATAAGGATTCACCTCTGGACGTAGCTATACCTTTACACTAGGCATTAGATGTGTCGTCCGTCTATATTCTCTATTCCGTCTCAAAGTCTTCTTTTTCATTCCCTACTAAGAACATGTTAATGTATTGCCATATGTAGGCGTTGATTGCATGCTGGGGATGGGTTGGATAACACAAACCGCTTGAGTTGTCTGAGTAAAAAAAAAACATCATCGAAAGTTACATGCATTTCTGAAGTGCTCCAGATATCGACACATCTTGCAATGTCTAATAATTTCATTTGAAAAGGCTGGCGACGTTTTAATAATGCTTCGAGGCGTTTATTAATATATGCACTTGCTGCATCATTGTGAGCGCTTATGTCTCATCAAGCTGACTTGTGCGTTTATGAGTTGTTAAGACTGTAAAGCGGTTTTTACGAGATTCTTCATTTGCACTGAAAGTGTTTTCGTCAAAGTAGAAACATGATTCATGGCTTCGACAGGCTGAAGTCGTTTAGCACTGATTATTGTTTGGTTAATTACCTTCATGAGGCTGATTCGGTTAAGTAACAGAGCAATCCCTTCTCTGGTGATCTCATAGGGCATTGGTTGATATGATCAGTGTCACCATATTAGCCTCTGTGGCAGTTTCCCACTGAAGCTGCGCTCTACCTCAGTATCTATTCTATAACGAATTCAGCTTCTCGATGATATGTTCGCTTCCCGACCACAGCTCTAGCAGGTATTTTGAATTACCGATTAGCCGTTGGTTGTCCTGCTGTATTCGTAGAGGAAAGTCACGCCGATGGATCAATTGACTAAATGCAAGGAAAATTACTTCGACATCTTTCATTAGAGATTCTGATAAATTGGAAGGTTGCTTTTAGAATTGAGTTAGTCTCATCTTGGTGCGATCAGAGCTGATATTCTCTGATGAGTTCGATTAGGCTGATAGGTCTGGGGGAAATCGATGCATGATTGCCAGGAGGTCGATGCGGGATGATTGGGTGATTGAGGTTGGCTTGGTCAGGACGGATGTATTGATTAGAAGATTGCTTCTATGCGGTAGAGGAGAAGACAGGTAGTCATATGACGCATGGCATCAAGAAGTCAGATCCCAGCGTGACCTCGCAGATGTTTTTAACAGACCCCTACATCTGTTGCCTACCCTTCAACTGGCCACTTGGTACTTAATCTCTTTTTCCTCTTCCAAATGGTATTAACTAACGATTCTGTTCGCTATTAACAAGGGAATCGCTCACCATTTATTACGAGTACAGCATAATCACTCACCCAGGTAGAACATTGTTCAGTTCGTGCTTCAACTAATCCTCCTAGCTCAAGGGCTTCATACCTTACCCAGGTCAACCATGCAGGGAATCCCCATGAAGCTGTAAAGTTAGATAGACAAGGACCAATTTAGCTGATTACCGTATCCCAGAACAATCTAGAAAGCTCAAATTGTATAACCAGGATTATCAGTTCCAGAAGGTATTTTGTGAGATCAGGAGGAAGATAGTTGGGATGTGTTTATGTACATATATATATAACAACTGCCCTATGAACTGCCCTATGAACGTCTGTCTTCTGGCCAGGCATCTGTTTCTCATAAGCCAAAATCCAGTTGCCTTTTTTAGGGTTGACCTTGTGAAAAACAAACTTTACTGTATATGTCTTGAAAGATAGACTTCTCAAACAACGAGTATATCTTGTGTATGAGCCAGTTATGTAACGTCTTGTGGCATGTATGGTATCCTGTCTTACATCGCCCTTACGATGCCGGCAATTTGTACAGAAGTCCTATAGCATTTTCATAATCGGCCTTCGGAGGGATTCCTCGGAAGCCGATACGGTATGTACGAAATGGAAAGAAATTACTCGTTGAGTAATCTTACACTGTTCTTTATATGACGAATACATCTGAAACGAAGTTGGAAGATCCAGCAGAATATTGTGGTTCTCGATTACCCTGCTTACACATCAATCCCGTACCATGTTCAATGCCCCCTATCCCCACCTCCATGACACAGATAACATGTATCCGTGCGGCTACCAGTTCACTCTAGCTTATGTAGTGCTTCAGTACTTGTAATGAAATAATAGGGAATTGATACCAAATCACTGCACAACTGTAATTATTGACCATAGGGCATCGACTCGCGAGCATGCTAGGCTATCAGATCTCATTCCGGACCAATGACCCTGACGGATTCGGCCATTTCATCTCTCCTGTCAGAGGAAGGCAGTCAATAATCAAGTTAGTTCACCCATAATACAAACGATGGACAATCTTAGTCAGAGTAAATCGACGACTGTGTTTTATATACAAGACAACGATAGAGATTTCAGAAGATTGTTCGGCCAGTTGGTTTTCTGCTTTCCTGTTGGCTAAAGTTGTTGTTGTGACGGCTTTACCTTTTTTCTCAGAAAACTAATCGAAGTTGTCGTTGTACTAATAATAATTGCAAAAAATCAATTTTGGCCACAACACTACTCGCCTCACTACTAAAACTGATCACATTACAATATCACACGTTCAAATTTCTGTACATATTTCACCCATTGGAATAATTTCAATCATACTTTTGTTCCATTAGTTTCTTTTTTTAACAAGTCATGCCTATGATCAATGTTTCAATGGTTCGTCTCAATGTTTCGTTGTTTCATCGCCAACTTCTTTCGAGTCTGACTGTACATTATCGTATCATACATGGACTTATATGACCGTATAATTAGCTGGCTCTATGAATCATACATGAGCTCAGTTGTTTCAATGAGATACAAATGAATTTTGACAGACTCCTCGTTATCATGGATGCCTCGCCTGTAATCTCCCAGGATAATTGCCAATATATTTTCAAGTTCTAAGCTTGAAGTTTACTTTCTCTCATTTCAAAGTTATTCCATGATAGTGTCGGGTAGTAAACAATCGCCTCTAGGCGGCAACTTCCATTCATTTCATGTCGCATCAGTGTTACTGTTTATCACCGCAAAGTCAGTTTGTTTGGCGTTTAATTGCTTCTGATTTTAATACTTAATGTCGGAAAGAGGCTTTGAAAAAGGTGTCTATACAGTCTTTTCCCAAAGCTTTGTATAGTAACGAACATTTGTATTGTATACCCAAGCATTATGATACATACCTTCGTGTCCTAGGATAGCGTATACATCCACAAGGTATTTCATCTTGGGCCCGCTGCATCCACAGAACACCCATTTAGGCGATTTGGCCACCTCGTAATTATCGCTTCAGTCTCACGAGTAAACGGGAGATTACTTATTATGCTTACCATTTCGTGAATAGACTGACAATAAGCTTATAATAGGAAAGAGGAGATGTGATCAGACGCAAAGCAAAAGTTCGATTGTCTTCGTACAGCGCTTTTGAGTGAGTAGGGTCTGCACAAAAGCGCTTCACAACGACTGTCCCTATCGATCTGTTCAGTGGCACGCTCGGGGTCAATCAGCTCGCGAGACTAGAGTGGCTGGGAGTATCAAGTGGCTGCCGTCATTTCAGCGCATGCGCATATGTGAACTTGATCTGCGATGAGGAAAAGGAGGCAATGACACCTGGCTTCGAACCCAACTCCCTTGGATATATAACTGGACACATCAACTAGTACTGTCGATCGATGCACCAATGATTGTTACTCCCATCATAAAACATCGAACCACGATCAGGGTAACGCCAATATTACGTGTGACTTCGTTAGCATTATCGATATAATTAGCCTATACTCAGCTAATCAAATATCTAAAGAGTATGTTTTCGATAATAATGCATATGTTGACTCGTTATATTAGCTGAAATTGGTTATAGATCGCCCCTTGCTGTTGAAGCATCGGACAGAGACAAACAAATCCATTTGCTCGTATCAACATCATCATACGCGTGCCAATGTCCCTAATATTCCTGCGCATTTGACAGCGTACAGAACCCACAAATGATGGCCTTGATTAATCTGGTTCTCTCATGCTTGCTATATGTCACTTTCTGTCCAGTGCATTCGCAGCTAACTTCGTGTAAGGATGCCTATGTACAGGGTACAGAACCAAAGCTCCTCGAGGACCTATACGGGGGACACTTAGTCGTTCTTTTGGCGGATGTCTACACATTCCAGAAGGAAGGAGACATTGTTGGCTGGCAGCTATACAACGCTTGCAACTGCAGTAGTTATTACGTTGATGTGTTCAGGCCAGTGCCAGTGTTTGATAATTCGAATACCTTTGATTTGGTTCATTCCACAGAAGTTGCGGCACCATGTGCTGGACAAATGAACATAGTGGAGTCTACACCATTTAAGGTACGTACATGTATGCCTAACTAGATATCGCAAGAACATCTCGTTAGGTTTTTGCTTCCGTTTTGTTCAGGACACTGATTAAGAAGTTACTTTCATGTGAAGCACAAAAGCAGTGTGTTGGAGTGTTGATTATTTCAAATGCATTTAGCAGTAGTGTGACTGATACCGCTAGGCAATACGCAATGTTTCATATTGACAATATCTGTATGTATAAAGGTCCTTGCTTTCAAGGTTCTTCCTGGTGATCACATCGGCTTTCACAGCGTTGGGAAGGATGATTATGGGCTATCACATTCTAAAGAGTCAAACGAAAACCAATGGCCAGTGCTGGCAGAAGGGAAATATAGCAGCGATATCACTGGAAGCAACAACAGGGTTGTTTTTGATGCTTCTACCCAAGGGAGGCAAGTTGCTGTCAGAGCCATTCTCATTACCAAGGATGCTGATGCAGGTAAGAAAACGTCCGAGCTTTGGAAACTGTTCAGGTCATATTAAACAAGTGTTTCATAATGTTGTTACTGAAATTGTTGAAAGGTTTGTACCTTATGGGCAAATTCAAAATTCTACTTCAATTATTTAGAGTATGGCCTTGTTGCATCAACTTTGCATTCACACCCTGCCGTCCCACACTTATAAATATGTACAAAAGCAAGGAGCAATTATATGTTAGGGTTAAACTTCTCTTTCTTTAAGAATTATCATGAATTTTCTTTCAGAGGAAAGTTGTCATCTGTCTTTCCTCCAGCGGGAATCGTCTACCATAACTTCAGCGCCTTTTCAAACAAATCCCTGCTACAGTGAGCTCGAGTGTGCCCGGTCCTGTACGCACAGCCTTGCTTGTACTGCATTCCAGTTCGATTCTGACAAGAAAACTTGTGACATGTACCTCCCTGAGTTCACAGCGGTAACACAACAAAATGTGACACAGACATTGTCTGTATTTACAGCAAACTGAGTTTGATGGTTAGTCGTAGCCAGATATTGAAAGCAGCCTCTCTTGTTTTAAAAACTTGTTAAATATCGGTACAACTTTTAAAGGATGTTGGCGCGCGAGTTTTACGATATAGAGCCGTAAACTATTTTCATTGGCTGGGAGATGGCAAACACGGACCAATGATATTTAACCGTACTCGATCACGTAAGAATGCTTGTTAACTCGATAATAAACTTAGTTGCTACCAAAGGAAGTACTGCTCATTCTGTAGCTCAGTCCGTGTAATGGCCGCTCGGCGCAGAAACCGTTCTGTTTTAACGGAAACAAACGACAATCTATCGGCGGTAATAGCCTTGTTTATGCCGGCGACGTGTTGTGTGGTATAATCACCTCAGTGGCCCTATTAGGGTAGTTTGTTGTATTGGCTGTCTGATTTAGTGCCCAGGCAGTTTCCGGGCGGACCCCGTCAAATGAGACATTAGTTCTCTACGTGGACCTTCTCTAACGATGTTTACTTCGCTCTGTAATGTATCGTGGACGGTGGCGGTGGCCATCTTGTGGTCTTGCGAAGTTATCAAGAAAGTTTTAAAAGCTGATGCAGTTGAGTCATAACAGTCAATACGTAAACTCTAACAGCTTGAACCAAAATACGCTCAATGTATCTCTCTCTTCCTCTCGTTTTCATTCTGCCGAACACTGTAACAAAAAACACATTAGTCAGCAATCTTGTTAGAAGATGTGATGTTATCAAGACCATATGATGATGACGATTTATTGACTTGTCAGCCCCGTCAAAGTAAGATCCTTAGACTTATGATGTGACATAAACTGCCAAACAAGCATGCAGCATACAAGCGAAAACACTGTAATTGGTAATTTTCATTTTCTCGTCTTTCATCAGCCTGCAATCCACCGTACTGGAGCTGGGCCAGCATGTTATTAAATCGACGTCAGCTTCAAGAGCAAAATTACCATATTCTAATAAAAAGGCTTCCCTATGAAGAAATTAGTCCAAAAGTAATTAACTGGGACTCAAAGCGGTACAACAAGATGAGATGTCTGTCCTCTATTATCTTACGCTGTTGCTAGTTGATGGCTGCGGTGAGTGGAATAACTAATGAACTCTGAGCGTTGGGTTTTGGTCAAAGAGAAGAAGAACAGAGATTCTGGGAAAAACGTTTTCTCAAGCCGGGAAAAACAACGTAGATGCAGTGGTGGCCTTCGTATTCAAACATCTTCATTATTTCACAGAAAATAGAAAGCCGTTTCTTTGCAGAATTCGTCATTTGAACACAAAGATTCTCTTATTCAGCTTTTAACAAAGCCTCTGAATGTTTGCATTTCTTTTAGTTCAAATTAAAGGATTGAATGATGCATTGCCGAAGTCAACTGTAAGAAGCATGACATCATAGCTTGATAGTCTTTTCATGGCGACACTCACCGTAAACAGCATTTCATACTTTGCAGCTCATTCAAGATGATTATTTCCTTTGCCCCTGAAATCAAATTACCTACTTCAAACAGAATCATACTCTCAACTGGAAAATGTAATCGTCAACATCAGAATAATTGATGAAAGGAATATGTTTGCTGTGCATTTGGCTTCCATTGACTTTGAGTGCAAAGTGTTGTGGTGAAGAAAACCCACACCAGAGTGAATGTGCAATCTAGCGCCTTTTCATCGACTTCTTAAGAATATCAGGCCGCCAAAGTAACAGCATTATTATTAGAGAGTGGTTTTATCTTGCTTCATGAAATCCGCTTGTGTGATGGTCTCTTTCTCTTCTGATTCTAAGGCTTCGTGCGCTATTGGAATTTAATGTTATTATTGGAATTAAATGAACATGCAAGGCAGGGATCTCACAGGGACTTTTGGTTGTATGGCAAAGACTGATCGGGAGACCATGTACGAGCTTTTACATTCGTATAGATCGCATTATATTCACTTAAAAATAGAGAACAAGATTTGCATCTTCTTGTTAACGGAACTAGGTTATTAATATGAGACTAAGAGCTGTTGTTCTGATGTTCCAGGTTCCATTTGTGAATGCCATTGGCGCTTCGTGTCGAATGAAATCTTAGACAAATGGCTACGATTCGCGCAAAAATGAAAAAGGCGACAAAAGTGACAATTTAGACGAGAGTAATTTATTGCCGCCTCGAAATGCAGCATCATTATTTTTAAGAAATAAAAAGGCAACAGCGCTTGCTGCAAAGATTCAACTCCGTACATCTACTCGTTCAAGGTCTTCACCAACAAATGGTATAAACAGGTGAAAGGTGAAATAACTTTTAAGCACAAAAAGTAGCCTCAGACACTTAATTCCCATCCTCCGAACCACGGCTGACATTCAAGTATCCTTGTCTCGTTACAGCATCAGTAGCGAAGCCTCGCAAGGAACCATCCGTGCATGCAGAGCTGATTACAGCCAACAACATACAGCTCAGAGGACTAATATCATTTGACGTCTACTGTGGCTGAGGCCCTGGGCGGCACAAGTTGACATATCGGGATCTCGGCGCCGCATGAGGAAGTCATTTCCCAAAGCCACAGGGCGACAAGACTGTTTGTGCGCGGATGATCACATTCACAGGGTTTCATATCACAATTGCCTCAAGCTCGTGTCACAGTTTACTTGGATTTTACCAAACTTCGTTCCGACTAAAGTGAGCTGCGACATTTCCAATTCCCAATATCGAATTCGATTTAAATGTGTGATAGCTTTGTAGTTGCGCCGTTTGATGTTCTCGCGTGACAAATTTATTGTACATTTACATCGCGAGTTGGAATTGGTAGTAATGAAGGTTCGTGGTGGTGCCATTATGTTCCTTTTCTTGTGGCAATGGAGTAGTTGTTCTTTACACCACGTACATGTAGACATTGAGTTGCACATTAACTACGCTGTGTATCTCTCACTTGTTGCCAATTTTGGAAGAAGTAGACACTTGATTCGATTTCTCCGAAGCCCAACGCAACATACGAATTGACTAATATGTAGTTGAACTTGCAACGCGACTTTGTGCCTTATAATGCAGTTGAAGAGATCTCGACAAAATCATGAAATGAGACTTCTGTCTTTTCCCGAAGGTTAAGAAGGAACCATTCGGCGTCATTGTAAATATAACGCTAATGGTGATTACAGTATAGAATTCCACCCTCGTTATTGGAAGTGGCGCATTTAATGGAGCAGAAAACCTATTCAGATCAAAACCAATTTCACCAAGCATTCATCTTGATCCAAAAGCGATACGTTTGGAAAATTACCCATTTGCTGTAATTAACAAACTAAATAGAAGACAAGGCAGTAAATATTCCATCTAATCTTACTTTTAGATGTGGAGATTGCATCTTGTTCCCATGTGATTTTACTAATTACACAGCCTCATTTTAAATTTTGAAGTTTCATGCTGATAACAGAACTTTGGGTGAGATATCAATGTTGAACGCGAAAAATTGCGTCTGGCGTCTGGCACATCAGGTGGTGTTGATCAAAAATGGTCATTCCTGCAAGACAATTGTACAATTTTATCGCCACGGTCCATTGTGTAAAACTGAGTAATGAGGCTGAATTTGCACCATATCATTTAAGCTATTTGAAATTCATGGCTAAACCTCCGCTCACTTATCCACCTTCTATAAGTACTTCTACTAAATCATAACTATATCATTCATCATCATCGCAATTTCCCGAAAACACGATTCCAATCATGCTCAAACTTTAGTTACAGTTTTTCGCTCATGATTTATCGAGCAATCGGGAGACAGACTGATCGAGTTGGCCGGCCATTTATTCACGAAATCCTGAAGAAATGTGTTTATTTTACGTCGAGGAAAGATATGATCAAATTCGAGTGATGCGCTGTAATAAGCCTCGAGTAGATCGATTTCTTTCTCTAACAGGAGAAATCAATTGGAAGCAAGCGTTTCTTTCAGAATGTCAACATTTGCGTTTAGAGAAATCTGCATAGCAAACAGATTGAAAACATATGACTGTTTAGAGTATTTTTTATTTTTGTGGAGCCTTGCTTGTTATGAGTATCCAATATGGGGTCTGGAAGTCGACCCCCTTTATATTTCACTCTGAGGTCACCATTCATACTTAACGTAATTTGTCTGCCATTTGTCTGCCAGTAGTTATACCCATCAGCCTTTACAAATAGCCACCAATAGCAAAATGGGAGGGTCCCGTGATGCCATCTATAAATTCAACGTTCAGCTGAACCGTTGCAGCCGAGGGGCTGGGTTCTCATCAAGAAAACCAATGCAGTA
Source organism: Lineus longissimus (assembly GCF_910592395.1). Lineage (NCBI taxonomy): Eukaryota > Metazoa > Nemertea > Pilidiophora > Heteronemertea > Lineidae > Lineus > Lineus longissimus. The sequence continues at coordinate 28,539,041 of NC_088308.1, forward strand.
CATTAACGGTAGCAATGAACAGCCAATGTGATCTTGATACAAAAGAAATATTTTATTATCAAAAAAGGTATACTGAAGATGTGACTCAACTGGTTGCTAATGACTGTATCATGTCGGTAGCTTGAACCCGAACATGATCATGCCGTTGTCGTTTTCCCGGACAGAAGGGCCCCCTACTTATTTCAGTTGAGCAATTGATGCTTCGTTTATCTCTCCAGTCACATGTTGCTTAGTGTAAGACGCTCAGCCATCCGATGTGCTATTTCCTGCATGAGTGTCGGATGAACCCAAGTCATCATGTCACTTCACTTGTGAAAATAAACGCCGACATCAGCTGCGTGCACTGAGTATTTTGGGCTGAAAAAATAACAGAGTATAAAGTTGCAAGATGAGACAAAACTAACCACCGTAGATAATGTAGCCTTATTTGATTAGCCTGTATGGTATCCATATGAACTGACCTTGGTCCTATTTTGTTCATAGTTCTAACAAGATACGATCGGGGCGTGTATTGAAATGTTGAATTGGCAATTTACAGACATATATAGGAGTGACCATCGTGACAATATCAGGCCATTACACTCCATACATATACTTACTTCCTCATGCGTAAGGAGGAGTCGTGTAGAAGACCCCGTTTCAAGAGGATGAGGAGTGACCAAAACAATTACCTTTTTAAAAGCCTTCTTCTGTGAAAGAAGATGATGAAGCCTGTCACGGCGACAGCTAGGAGGCCTAACACAGTTACTCCGATACCAACTCCTAGCATGGTGTGGTTGCTCACAGAAGCATCTGAAGTAGTTACAGAACACGATTTAACAACTGAGGAAATGAAGAAAATAAAATCGTTGAAAAAGATTTGAGGACCTTGAAGTTCAGAACCCTTCATGAACTTCATGACGGATTATATGGAAGATATAGCCTAGTTTGAGTGTTACTCTTACATATCCAACAAGCAGCTATTAACTGTCACTATAGTGCCAAATGATCAGAGAAGTGCCCTAATATGGAGTCGCGGGACAGCTTTTCAACAATGCCTTCTTTCTAGCAGTAGGGTGAATGAGTGCCGCGCTACATTATCGCTAGATGCCTACGGCTGAAATTGCAAATTACGATTTCAACATCCACAACACTTTCCTTACCTTGGCCAACGGGGGTGTTTGTCGTCGATGTTGTTTGTAAGTTGGTTTGAGTTGACTCAGGGAAAGTCTGTAAAGTTGAGGAAGGTACCCGATCTGTGACAGCATTGGTGAAGTCGGCAGTCGTATGCTCTGAAGTTGGGCCAGATGAACTTAGTGGCTGCTCCGACATCACTGTTGATGTCACTGTTGGGACAGTTGTAGGTAATGGACTCGAAGGCTGCACAGTTCCTGTTGATGTTGTCGATTGCCCATCGTATATGTATGTGTACATTGCTCTAAATCCTTTGGAATTGATCGAGCTATCAGTGTGGAACTCAACGTAAAGATAGCGCCCCGAGGAGACCATGCTCTCAAGGTATTGTCCCTCTCTCCCGCAAAACCTTCCTATAATTTCCCCTTCCGCACTTTCTCCGTCTCTGAGTTGCACGTAATCAGTGTCACATCTCAACGCCACTGTGATATTCCTTCCCACAAGCTGTTCGTATGAAGGTTCTTCCAGTTCGAAATCCGTGAAGTTGAGTGCGATACGCGAGTTTCCCGGTGCCGTTAGCAGCCAAGCTTCATCTGTGTTCTCTTTGTATGAGGGAAAGCCAGGATTTGTGAACTCGCCTGACCCAGTCTCTGATGGCTTTATCAAAATCAGCGATTCGTTTTCTGAAATTGTAGATAGGAGAATGATAGTCAAGAGTTTTATTCTGGAGCCCTGAACGCACAGTCTGTCAAGCAGAAGACAGGTTTTTACACACGGAAGTGTTGGTGATTAAACTAATTATTTTGACAATTCACATATTACCTTTTTTTTCATTCGAATTAGGGATCATATCAGGTTCAGCAAAGTATAGGTCTGCCTACCTTCTGTTGTAGTGAAGTTATATCCGTTATCTGAGAACCGAACCAAGGCATCAAACCCTACACCAGTTGTCCCTTGTTGAGCTGTAAACTGAATGTAGACCATACCGCTGGGCACGAGGATGGTCCTGTTTGTCCCTTGGTCGCCGCAGAATGTTCGGAGAATCTTCCCTGATGAGGCATCACGACCTGATTTAACACGCAGAAAAAACAACAACCGATATTAGAATGGTACTGCAAGGAACAATGAATGCCACATTTGCGACGATATTGTCAAAATCGATTACTCTAAACTTAAATTGAAAATAGCTGCAACACTATAACACCTTACCTTCGTAAATGTTGATAAAATCTTGATCAGCACAGTCCAGCTTGCTCATCCCAAGTTCAAATGTGTGGAACGTAACTTCAATCGGGAAGGACTTTGGATGAGCTATAAACCAATAGCACGAGTCTCCGGTTCGGTAAGCCGTGGGGAAGTTGGGCGAGGCGATGTGTATGGTGTCTGTTCGGAGTGTTGAGGTGACATTGCATGCCCAATCTGGAAGACAAAACCATGGAACATAAGACACACACAGAATGGATCAGATGGACAAATCAGGCATGTTCATTGATGACAGGTGCTTCTTATATACTATGCTCATTGGTTGATATACTGGCCACAACAGCCCTCACCACATCAACGCCGCCCTATCAAATTAAGTGCTATTCAGTATCTCTGAGCCGGTACATGTCGATTTAAAAGGACAAATCACCAGGTTTACCATTTGTGTAAAATGCCCTAAAGCCTTGACCATGTCCAAATCCATTTGACTCGAAGTCCACGCGCAGTTGGCTATCATCAGAAACGAATGTCGCTTCCGTCGTGTTGGGGATGTGGCACAGTGAGTGGTAGAGGCTGTAGGAGCCCAATAGAAACACTTTGTCAATGCAAGCTTGGCCAGTCCTCTCTAGATCAAGATGGGAGAACTTCAGCCGGATTACTCGGCCTGGTTTGGTCTGTATGAGCCACTTGCACTTCTGATTACGTAGATAAGCCTGGGGCCAACCAGGTGATGCTATGGAACCTTCATCATCATGCAGAACGATCGGGTCGCCGCAATCTGGAAGAAAGTGCTTGCAAATTATCACCAAAAGGAGTATCGCATGTTGATCAAATTCACTCGTTCATGTGCATTTGCCATTATGATAAAACACGATGTTGGCAACGCGGTGCCGTTAGCATTTTAGCCATAGGTCATATACGGAGGTTCAACTTCTCTCGTTTCTGACGTTGCATTTACAAATTAGCTTATGTAGACCTTCAATATGGATAACAGATTTCGAAAGACGCAACGAGTTCCGTTTTGAGGTGCTCACCGTATACCGGATCCAGTTGAAAATGAAAATATGAAACAATTTCCATGTAGGAGAAGATACTGAATATGGTACTCTCTGTGACCGTGTGTAGACGGCAAGTCTTATTGGCCATGACGAAGTCAAACGAGCGACATATCATACTCTCGTTCCTGGCGCAGCTGGTGGAGCAGGCCTCCAGTCCATCACGGGAAAGCTCCACGCTGCCATCCTTCACTGTGATCACCACGCCCGCACTGGCGGAGAAATGAGACATATCGCCAACTGCAAACAGACAAAACTATGGATGATGACTTTGTTCACGTGTAGAGTTTCGTGATCTTGATGCATCAATATTATTATTCAGAGAACTTAAGGCTACCGTGTCAACAACGAACAAAATCGGTGCTACACAATTCTTTCTGAAAATGGGCTCTGCGTTTGTGAGGTCAGGGGCAGAAACAGCTAGCTGAAATCATGAAGTTCCATTTCTACCTTCATGTAGTCTATCTGGTATTTGGTCCTAAGGACACGCCAATGACATCTAGAGCCAAGTGACATATCTGAAAGGTTTAATCTCAGGAGGTTCTCTTCCTGAAAACAAGTTAACGGGTTACTTACGAAGTCGTTCAAAATGCCCACCAGTTGAGCTAAAGTCGAATTGATTCAATCCATCATCCATCTTATACTCGAGAAGGTCTGGGTTATCGCTGGCAGTTACGCCATACAACTCACAGGAACCGTTGTTTGTGGAGTAAGTAAAGGATTTGCACAAGAATGTGGTCTCCCTTTCGCAGCGATTGGCACACTGTTCCATTGTCAAATCCTCCACGACTTTAGTAGGAGATATCTTCAATGTGTATGGTCCGTACGTGAAGAAGTCAGCAAAGGCAATACCTTAGATAAGAAGAAAATGTCATTTCAGTACCGAAATCTTGGACTTGACTGCAAATAGAATCAGATCTATATTTGGTAGCTTCTGTAAGAAGAGATGAGCCCAGTGCTCAAAACAGCGAGTGCGTTTGATATATTTGATACCACTCATGAGTTTGCTTCGGTTTCGGTAATTTGACACAAACTGATATTAACAATTTACTAGAGCATTCTTTTGCCTACCTGCTCTTCTTTCGAATAGATTAATTCCGGGCGCATGCACGACGCCTCCATTAATGTTGATATTCCTTGGTGTGAGGGTACAGATGGGGTACCCGAACCGAAAGTCATGGTTGAAGGATAAACATGTGAAGGTTGTGGTAAAGAGACACTCCCTGGCACAGTCTTCTTCAGAGATGAGTCTGTCGATGATGAGGATGTCAGGGTCTGTGTAGCCGATGGCATGGTTGGGGATCAGGGTGAAGAGGTTCTTGTATTGAGCTGAAGAATAACATGCACTTCGTTTTAACTTTGTTCCGCTCATTCTCCTTCAGGCAACAGTGTCAGGGTGTACCAAGAAGCTCTGCCTGCAAATTAGGTTCATGCTGATACTATGCATGTTATACTTACTGAGGTATACGTCGTAATCCGGTGCTGATTGAATGTCATCTTCAAAATCAGCATAGTTGTTGTCTGTTAGATAACATATATCTGCGTCGCCGGTCGATGCATGCTGCGTCAGGTAATGCATAAACGATCTGAAAAACATATTCATCGAATGAGACCATCTTTGGAAGATGTTAGAACTATGCTATTCGCGATCACCTACATGACTATAAACTACTGAAAACCGTTGTATCGTGAGAGGAGACGCCTGTTTGGCTTGCAAATGAATTCTCACCTACAGTCAATCTGAACACTCGTAACACATCGTTGAGCGCATTCCTCTACCCCGATATCGTAAATGACCACCACTCCTGGGTCCGAGGTGGATACGACCCAGTCAAGAACGTACGACTCGGCTCTCCTGTCAAATAGCTTTAGATAGGTATCTGGAACCAAAAGCGCAACTCAAAGAAACGGTTTCAAACGATATTTAGGTGTGCAATGATGATTTTAACAAAGTGTACATATAATACGTCATAAATACACAGCGACACTGTACGTAATAACATGATAATACCAAGACCAAAGTTAAGATATGTCAGGTCGGGTCGATTCGCCCGCGTTATCGCCTTGTCTTTACATAACTTTCTGCGGTGGGTGCAGTGTCCATAGTTAGGATGGACTTCAGCAGTTATTACCAGATATCATTTTGTATATGTACAAGCTTGCCCGCTCGTGGTTGTTCAATAGGGCGACTTAATGAAACTTTTAAAATGTACTTATCATGAAAGATATTCGTCTTCATCGAGTACTCACTTTGAACAGATGATACTAATGTCACTTGAAATCCACTTAAGATCAGCGTCAGGAAAGAGTAATAGTAGCATACACGCATGGTGACCAGCGATTGGGTGGATTGATTCTGTGCAAAATATGATAAAGATGGTTTCAGAAATTACGATGCATAGCCAGATGACGAATTATGGCAGGTTTGAGGTATTGCTCGATGATAATTTGCGCCCAAATGCTTCAAACAGAAATAACGGCACCTGTGTGACTTTTAAAGAAGGGTACGTACCTCTCATGATTCCAAGTGTCATGTAAACGTTTAAGAATGCCAAAGTGACCTCATGTCAGCATTCAGTTGCTGACAGAATTGTTGTACTTACCCAAACTATTCAAGGTGCAGACGTGAAAGACCTGCTAGACAATTTCGTGCTTTCCCTCTTGCTTTCCTGCACATGACTCCCACATTTCATGTGCAGCCTTCCTCTAGGCCCAAACCTGTTTGCCCGATAGGCTTGTGAGCGGACCATGATCGTTGGCTCCTTGGTCAGGAGTCCCGAAAATATCAACATGTTTGACAACAATATTGGTGTCGTTATCGCAAATGTTATCGGTCGGTGATCAGCGGGTTATTATACGATTATGTGCGCAGTGGTGTTATTATGGTACGACAGCAATTTCTCCATCCTATCCCAATGGCAATATTCTACTTCATACTTCCACAAGCCATGTTAGTAGAATACGTTTAAGTGATTTCAAGGTTGCATCATTCAAATGCCACCTGTTTGACATCAATTGATACTGTAAAATAGTCTTCGCTCGAGGGACATTGTAGACAAACTATTAGGACCATGATCATCACATCAACATCAGCATTGGCTGAGGACTCCATTAGTTTATTACTCTCAACTTGACAATGACATGAACGGGAACGCCAACAATGAAATCGTCATGACGTGAAAGAGTGCCATTGATCAATCAGCATGGAATTACTGACTATTGTCTGAAAACAAATGATCTTTAGCGGTGCCATTTGGATAATCATGAGACTGTTTCAGATACGAATGCTGTCAACAGCAACAATTTCATAACAGATATTCTGTAGTTCAGAGGAGGCCGGCCTGTGACCAATTGAGTAATTCCCAAGTGGACCAACTTCAGAGACCTGTAGGCTGTATTACGTACGACTCCGGGCTACACCAGTACCATACTAACATTGTGATAGTGAGATCCCCATTACTGACGGCTGTTACATACATGTGACAATCTTTACCATGAATTGCTATTGTATCATTGTTTGTTGTGACGGTGACAGCAGTGTGGTCTATGTAATAAATAACATCATATGGTGACACCCTCACTTAACGTTCTTTCAACTTACGTAGACCAGTTCCGAGTTCTGATCTGCAACACTAGATAATACGATAATGGAAGTAACGGTACTACGTGAATCGTTCTGTCTATTTCACATTATGGCACGTGTTGTCTCAAGGGGATATACCAGTGTGTGGTGCACACCACGTTACTTTTGAGACTGGGCGTTTCCACAACGGAACAGATCATCGCTTATGAGAAAGTATGCCCAAGACAGGATATACATCTCAGTCGGAACAGGTGGCATGGGCCATTGTCATTAGCTTTTATTCGAATCTTGTAAATATGTTTTAAAAGGCAAACAATAATGCAGCTGACCTCGATATTCGCCAATCAGAAGCCAGTCGATATCTAATTCAAGTTCTCGCTTCACTAGCGTTTAGTCATAGCGTAGGGCGGACAATGAAGCAATGTGCCGCGCCGCTCAACCCTTTCATGAACCAGAGCTATCAAGCATGGTATTGGGTGGGACAGGTTACGCTTTGGATATGTATGTGAAAATATGTGATATTGCCCAATGACCTATTTAGGCCTACCGATAGAGAATATTCGGATTTCCTCTTGTCGTGGGGATTATAGAATGACTTGACAGGTATCAATTTTGACTTGAGGATTATCACTCGATTACCGTGACTGAGGAAAGAAAAGGAAGATGGGGTCAAACTGTGATATTCATTGGACAAAATGGACTTTTAAAATCCTCGCTTTTATGTCAATATGGATTTGTTCATTATGTCAACAGGTAAGAAAACAAGTTACAAGAAGTGTTGTATATGATAGTCACTTATACATGTAGGAATGCACTATCGTTTGCATTTTTCATTTTTTCCCAAATATTCCGAATTACCAAACGTACACAAATTGTTAGTAAAAGAAATATGGTAAATTATGTGAAGTTTTGTTCATAGGGCCTATCACCTGGAGAAGAAGCATCATTTCAAAAAGCGTTAAACATTCGCTGAGTAAATCTGTGTTCTGTGTTCTGGACAAAGAGGTCATTCGTTCTTTATTTCATGTTTCCCGTTCAGTCCTTTCTGTCATTATTTGTACACACGAAGACAAGACACATCGCAATAATATCAAAATATAACCGTGGTCGTCACCGCCTGTATATGGAAAGACAAGTAAAAATACAACCCAACGGCCTGAGGCATTCTTGGAGCTAGCTGACGGTGTATGAACGGCCTATAGCTGGGCAAGAAGTGCAGTCCACCTTTGAATCTCTTTGGTATAAGGGAAGCCAATGGCTTTAAACCCCTCCCTTCTCCCCCGCCCATTCGTCGGCATTCCGTGGATTTGAGGTCGGCCTACTGAATACCAGTATGGGATGGTTGACCAAATCAGAGTACCGGTGTGACAGCGGATATAGTCCCCCTGGAGTCATAGTCCGGTAGCATTGTATTTGATCAATTAAGCAGCATGATCTATTGTACCGCTAACCCTAACCAAAACATTTAGCAATGCGGGCTATTGTTACACGGACTATCAGCCCTAG